>NW_027526445.1:130012597-130270097 GCF_048455015.1 Haemaphysalis longicornis | reverse complement strand
AAGCGATCACTTTCTACCGTAACAAAAGTAAGCCAGGTGTAAATACGGTCAAAAACAAAGCAACGGCGGAGTGCTGAGTATGCTAGCGCCACCTGGGAGGTTTGACGGCGAGCAAGGCTGCAGAGCCGAATGGCTCAGTGGACCTTCGTTCGCATACGCGCCGTTATGACTTCATATTAGACGTCACCAAAACACACGATTTGGCGGGAGAATCGAAATTTTAACCTAAATTGGTTAATTTCTCATGAATGCGGCATCATTTGCTGCCGCGCAAGCGCTGGGGACACTATAAAACACGAAATCTTTGGAATAAAACAAACTTGTACTTTGTCTCCATGGCTTCTTTAAACAGTGTAGGTGATCCCTAACATTCTTATGAGGTGAGAACATTGCATAGTGCCAGCGATTGATCCTGGAAAGGTGAAAATGGCGAAATGCAGCAGCGGCGGCGCTTATATTATACGACGCGTTGTTGCACCGCAGGATCAAAATACGAGCCTTAGACGAGACAGTGCCTCCTGGTGAATCACGGGTGACGCAGCGCACAAGCCCAAGCCCAGCGACGTGTTTCTATACGTCAGCTTCAAACAATGGGGTCTTTTATTTGTCTTTTATTTCCCGCAAATGGCGCCACTTCAACCAGGCAGCACCTCTCTCATAGGCACAATCAGCATAACGCCAATGCAGTATTTACTGACGCCGCTCTCGATGGATTTCGTCTGGCCTTGGCCTGGTACAAACCCTCGACCAGAGAAGCCAGACATTACGTCTGCACACTGGACCACGCAACACCTACACAAGCAGAACTTTGGCTATCTGGACAGCTCTAAGGGACAACACCGGGCCTTCCGTCCTACATACACATTCATTTGAGGCACTACGTAGCATTGAGGACCCCCCAAAAAAAGAGGACGCCACTGCTCAACGCAACCGCCAGATACTCCAGCACAAGCAGAGGAATGACATTGGCGCTAGGGTCACCTGGTCGCCGGGACACGTCGGGGATCGCGGGGGTGGTAACGAGGTGGCACATGGTCTTGCCACCTCACAATCTGGAGGTCTACCTGTTCATCTCCAGCCTCTCCTGCTCGGATCTCCCGACCTCTGCGACCACCCCTACACGGGCTCGCCGCCAGGCAGTCACTTCGAAATGGCGCAGGTACGACGCTACCTCCGGTTTCTTCACCGGGAGTAATTAAAAAGCATCACCCCTCCACAAGTCTTTAAGGATTTACCCCTCAGCCGATCACAAGAAATATTTATCAACAAAGCACTTGCCAACACGACCACTACAGCTCATATCATCCATAAATGGCAGACACTTGCTGTCCGGAAGAAGGGCATTGGCACCGCTGCCCCCTGCACATGCACCTTCTGTCACACTGTGTGTGAAGCAAACATGGAACATCTTGTTCTGCACTGCTCCGCTTTTGATATTCATAGACTGAACCATAGTGTTTTTTCAAAATTCAGATATAGAAGCATTACGGGACATCCTTGAACATCCTCAACACCTGGTGACCTTAGCCCAGTTTGGCGTTGCGAGTGGCCTGGCGAGCGTGATTTAGTGGGCGTCTACCTCCCTCCCCATTCCCCCTCTTCCCCCTCCAGCGACCTTCGGTTCTATAGTTCATCTCACAAGCTAGCTGCAGCACTGTGGAGGCGACATTGTTGTCCCCCTCAGGGCGCCTAACTCACCGCGAAGGAAGCGACAAAAGGCGCCGGGGCCGTGGGGTGCCACTTGCCGAGAGGGGAGAAGGGAGTGTCCTTTCAGGACCCCCTTCACGGCGGATTAGGCGCCCTCAGTGGGCGCACTATTGATAACAATGTAGCCTCCACAGTGCTGCAGCTAGCTTGTGAGATGAACTATAGAATTTATCATCATCATTTCCGACGCACGCGCTGTGAAGCCACGGGTTGCGGAGACCTCTTTTAGGGGCGAGGCTCCTTAGGGGCTCGGGCTGTTGGCGTCTCATGTCGTCGTCGTAACCGTCGTCTCGTGTAGTCACGGTATGAGAACACCGGGACACTCGTTTACGCCTCACGCTAGAACGCTTCGTGCTTCAAAGACAAGACTTTTGCAGCAAAGCTGTATACCTCTACCTCCCAACGGTTTTATTTCCGTTGGCAAAAACGCCAAGGCGCCGAGAATGCACTGCATGCTTCGCCCCTCCCCAAGTTTCACATTAGTGGAGGTGGCCCGGGATTTTTTCGTCGCCATTGTTTATCCTTTTAGCAGCCTTTCATTTAAATTGCAGTGCGTGGAACGTCGCGTACTGCGTGGTGCCCCAGTAGAGTAGTGGTTATGTCCCTTGGGTTCGAACGCCGTCCCTGCCACATTCTAGCAAGCCACTCGTGAGATGGCGTCAATTCCGAGAAACATTTGCGAGCACAGCTGGCGAGCGCACTGGAAACACACAAATAAACCTAGTAATACTCTCGTTACAAAGCACCCTAAGCACTGGCCAAAGCTCTACATCGAAGCTGTGTGGCGTAACTCCGTTTCTAGCAGTGGACAGCGCGCTGCTCCGAAAACGCTTGCTGCAGGAACAAGATCAGATGGAGGGTTCCCCTTTTTTCATGTGACAGGTACCCAGTTCTGTTCATTCCTACAGCGATCTACCGAAACAATGCGGCTCAAGTTATTCTTGAAGTCGGCGAGAAAAGTTAGTTTTAACGAATGCAAAGTTAAAAAAGCCAGCTTTTCCCATCATCATGGCTCTTACTGTCATTACTGAATCTTTATCATGACTCTTCCATTACCCGAACAAGCAGAGCCCGGAACCACCTTCCCACGGCCACGCCTTTATCACGGACATTAATTTCAAGGTCAACCATCAAGAATTGCTTTAAATCTATTGTTGGCACAAGTTTTGTTTTTGTTAAGCCCACTCCTTTCTGTCTGTCTGCACACGCGTGTGCGTGTGTGTGTGTGTGTGTGTGTGTGTGTGTGTCTGTGTGACTGTCTCTGTGTGTCTGTGCGTGTGCGCGTGTGCGTTGTGTGTGTGTGCGTGCGTGTATGTGTGTGTGTGCGCGTGCGTGTGCATGAGTTGTATATGCCAGATTCTAACAAACCGGCCCAAGAAGTTTCTTCGGACCAACCATTAAAAACGCACAAAAAGTAAAATGACCTCAGAAATGGTTCAGGCTTCGACGAAAAGAACAAAAAAAGGTAACCAAACCCCCTTTCAGTGCAGCAAATCTAGAGTGCCGTTTTGCAATATATTCCTTCCTATTCTGACTCGTCTAGTCGACAACATGTTGTACCAGTACATTATGGACGCGCAATAACGCGCCAGCAATGTAAGTCTCAACGTAGCGCGTTTTAAGTGCAATGCACTTCTTAAGCGACCCTGAACCTGCGTCCACCGGCGATGTCCGCGCACGTGGAGATGGGCGCGCGCAGCCTGGCCGCTGACATGGCACATACCCACGTGGGGGATTGGCCAGGAATCTCCTCGTCTTCCTTGGCAACGGGGGGAGATGGGCGCGCGCTGCCTGGCCGCTGACATGGCACATACCCACGTGGGGGATTGGCCAAGAATCGGGCGTGAGAAGGGCTAATGCACCTGCTTAAAGGAGTACTGACACGAAATTTCAAAGCTGATCTCCGCTCTAGCAATCAAGTACAACGACAACACAAATAGGTGTCTGTGAATAAATGCATCTTTCTTTGTAGTTGTGTGTGTGTGTGTGATCTCTCTTTCGCGAACATTACCGAACCGCGCAAATTCAACTCGTGCGCATTCGCACTTCCACATTCTTCCCCTCGGGGAAATGCGGGGAATTTTTTTTAAAAAGGCAGCTTTTCTTGACGCCCCTAACAACGCAAACAGACATTATTTGCGCTCGAGTCGAAATTAAATGGTCGCCACTATTTCTAAATCACGTAACGAAAGAAATCACTCACCTGCACGGTACACCAGGAAATGAAAAGGTGCATCTTGGCGTTTCCAAGTGTTTGCCATAGCTCTAGGAAGGTGTCGACGTAATCAGGGTTCACCGTCCGGAACTGAAGTGCCGAAGGCGATCCAATGTCGTTCACGCCGGACCTCCGAAACGTCTCTGCCCATTTGGCAGGGGAGAGTCCCAGTGTGGAATTGTCCAAGATGTTTTTGCGTTCGGCTGGAGGTATTACTTCGGGTTTGTAGTAGGCCCGTCTGAGTGGGATGACCGCCGCGTCCTCAACCTCGGTCACGTTATCAAATAACATCTTGTCATCAATTTTTTCGAGACCGTCAATCGACAACGGCAGCATACTCTTGCAAAGGACGTCGAAATAGCTTCTACGATCTTGCAAATTCGTAGAATCGAAAGTCTTGTTGAGTATGTCGATTATGGTCCTGCCGGCGTTCAGGAGCACCGTCCTAGATGCCTTCGGAGAAGGCCGCCGCCATAGCGCCACGACTCGAAATATGACGTCCCATCCCAACTTGAGTGAGGTCGCCACAATCACGTGCGGGATGTCGATATTGGGCGGGCGATAGGACCACGTTATCCCGGCGTCCTGCAGGTCTTGCCTGACTGCAGCCAGTTGGTCGAGCTTTCCCTGGAGCACGGCGTCGCAGCTCCGGTAGAGCGCCAATCCACGCTGTGCGCTGTCTTGGCCGATCTTCGGAAAAATAGATCGAATTGAAAGAAGGCATGACGAGCAAAGGAAATCAAAATTCACATACAATCACGCCTTAACCTCCAACCTTTTTTACTGAACAAGCAATTCATTTCCAACGCTCTGCCCTTGCCTCCCGGTTAAAAATTGACGTTCCAAAACCTTTTACTAGCCAAGTACCATGGCACTGTTGCAGATTGAGCTGCAAACACCTGTTTGCTGTCAGGTGCACCGAAGAGATTTCGTAACTCCTCATTGTAATCACCGTTAGCCCTCTGATGGCCGTTAAAGGTCGAAGTTTTCACCACATTCTCCAATCGCTCCCAAAAATCTTCCTCCGAACTTCATCAAGAAATTTGATTACGACACCCCTAAACCGACGTTTTTTCTTCTGCTTTTCTTTTGACGTTTCATAGCTAACGTATAGCTCACTTGGTTCACCGGTTGTAACTTGTCCGCACACCGTTAACTGTCGAAGCCCCTGCATATGTTGTCATTACAGTATAAGGTGCCGACTACACCAGTCTGTTCTTAATCTATAACCGTCCCATCTTATCCCTAAACGCTACTGTAATCACTTTTCGTTCAATATAACGTACAGACGACGTCTTCTTTAAAATTTGTGCCTCAAAAATTACCGTGGCACGTAGAGGCTTCGTCAACCTACATATGGTGCGCTAAAAGGATATTCACATCGTTGCTTGATCAAATGTTGGTACAGCCACGAACTAGTGGAGCTAGAAACGCCAGTGTTAATGTTTATGTATGCGGACATATTGAAATTTAGTTATGTATTCAGTGCCGTTAGGTTAAACGTGTGGTGAGAGATCGAAGCCTGTTATGGCACAAACCGGACCGCGCAAGCTGCTATACTTGCAACATCGCTTAAGTACTTCTTGAGAGCTGTTTTGATTCTATGAAGTAAATTTGTCGTAGTACTCTACTATTGCTATAAAATAGCTCGCTACAGGGCACACTGGCACTGAAAGCACCCTGCTTTCAACTCTTTTCGGCATCTGAAATTCTTTTCGAAGGGGATCAACGATCCTGCCAGCTTTTTGATTAAGTGGCCTCAAGGAACTCTCGTCGCATGTTCAAGTATATACACTTGCGTCCGAATGTCATTCGAGCCGAATGTCATTTGACTCAAATGAGAGGCTTCAAATACCATTCAGAAATTGCCGTGCTCCACTGCAATTTCGATGACAATTGGAAGCTTTAACAACCACTCGCCGTGCTGCATGGCGCTGCTGCTGTCGAGTGCTGTTTTTACACAATAATGCAACAATCAAATTTAGCGGCAGTCTTTGGCATTGAAATAATATAAAATTATCAATAACGCAAGCTTTGACGCGATTTTTGTTGAATTCTGAATCGCGATCGTGGTTTTTTGTGCTGTCTGACCACACTGGTTTGTCTTACTCGCGGTGGTGCTGAGCGTACGGAATTATTACATCTCGATATCACGATTTAAGTGAAAGAGAAGTAAACAAAGCCCCAAAATTAAGAATATTTTGTTTGTTTTAAGTGCGCCAGTAATGTATTTGTTTATGCTGACTTCGAACGCTGTGCGCGAGAGTGCTAGAAATGCATTTGAGAGCCCAAATGTCTCTCTGCGTGCTCATTCGGCTCGCATGTCATGTGAGCCGAATGACATTGCGAAACCAAGTGGAGCAGCACAACTTCGCATTTGAGTCACGTGACATTTGGTTCAAATGACGTCCGGACTAGTGTAGCAGGGGTATAAGATAACTTTGGTACTGGCCTAAAAAATACCATCCCTTCCTATACTCGGTTACAACTCAAGAACGGCACCACCTCATTTAGTGTATCACTCCGCCAAAGCGCCGGACCCGTGACGTCAGTGCGCGCGCGTTTTGAAGGGGGTTTGCCATGAATGCGTGATATCGTCTGCCTTGTCTCGCGCAGTTTGTTTGTCGTCACTGGAGTCGTTTATAAGCATATTAAGTCCAAAAAATCACGGAAACGGCTCACGCCATGTTCAAAATATTCCAAGTAACGCCCTACTTGCGCCGCGCGGAGAAACATCCGGCTACGGAGATGAGGCACAGCGGCAACTTCCGGTGCCGTTCTTAAGTTGTCGCCGAGTATAGTGCGTCCAACCTTCGCTAATAGTGCGTCCAATCTATCGTCAAACTTTCAAAGACCCATCTCGCAAACGAAGAAGGAACCCATGCGACGATATTTCGCGCACTCCTCCTTCACGATCGATGCGTGTATTGCCTTATCTAAAAGCATTCCTTTTTACCGATTATGAAGCAACTGTTTTGACACAATGGAAGCCCGGTTTCACGCATGCGCCATGTGTCCACAGACCTTATCAGAGGTTTTCGGTCGACCAACCGGTCTATGGGGAAATACATTACTTTTTTTGACAGAGCGACATCGATCCCAATAAGAAAACGTTTTATGCGAAATCACTGCTGGACTAGCAAACCGGATTTTGCCTTTCTTGTTACCAAGGCATTTGTACGCGTGTGAAAAGAGACATTCGAGACTATTGCCTCTCGCCAAGGATGAATAACCGCTGAGAGGAGCTGTATTCCATCTGCCACGATGTACGTGTCCGTTTGCCTCATAGAGCTTCCACGGATCCCCACGCAGCAAGAAATCTCTGGACATCCCGCGCATTTTGAACGCTGCTACGTAAGCCTTTTCAGAAAAAAATACAATGAAATCGAGCTGCTGAAACTTGAAGCCTGGCGATATTTCAAACACTGCTGCAATCACCGTCAAATTGTTCTCCATCCACATTTTGTCGCCCACCGCCAACGGAATTCGCAACGCCCAGAAAGTCCATCCGAAATTTTGCATGCGCATCATTTTGCCTTGACAAGAGGGAAATTCAGTGGCAAACAGTAGACTGGAGCCGTGCAGGACAGGACCCATTGGAAGTCAATGGGAGAGGTCTTCGCCCTGCAGTGAGCCTGAGTAGGCTGTTGATGATGACCATTTTCAAGTCTGTTTTGCTTGCGCGCTTTTACTGAGGTCCGTTTTACCTGGGTGGCTTCGCCTATCCTCCGAGGCAAACAAATCTATGATCGTAACAAGCTCGGAACGCTGTGTTGTATGGGTGGTTTCCTAGATTCCGGTGGTTCCGCCAGGAGTCAGTACGTGCCTCACAGGTTATCTCTGCCTCCTCGTAAATGGCAACATTATGTAGCAAAGCGCGGTTCCCTAGCTTTTATGTTAACACGCCAGGTGTCAGCCCAATTCGTCACTGGTTATTGCGGAAAGGGAAGTAAGTTTGAGCAACCTTGATTGGAAAATATTTGGTTGATCCCTCTTTCATAGGAATCTGCAAAACACGAAAGTGAAAGGGGCCTTCACAGGAGCAGTTGAATGTTGAAGGAATTTCCTTCTTGTGCGAAGGGTTCGCGAGCCTGACCCCGCCATATCTCTATGCGCCAGACGAAGTGACACCGCCACGCAAGAAACAAAAAACAGGGCCCGGGGGGGGGGGGGGGGGGGGGGGGGGGGGGGGCCTCAATTCACGCGCATCCCCCGTACACGAAGGCGCCGGCATCGAGGCGCCAACTGTCGGCGCTCATTAGCGTCATGATGCGCTACTTTGCTTCGCCTCTTCTAGACGGCGCGCACTAACTGAATGAGTCATAGGGAGAGACATAAGGCGCGTTTGTAGCATATGCTCACGTGCACGTCTCGGTTCGTAGCGCAGTGGGAAGAGCGCCACGTACCACCCGTCGCGGTCAGTGAGTCATGGGATCGAAACCTGGCGCCGCCGCGTCAATGGCACTTTTTCTGGCGACGTCACTTCCTTGACAGATATCACGTCACCAAAATATTTGTATAGCCGGGCTTAAAACACTATCGTGATAAAAAGCAGAGCAAAAGGTTTCCCCCGAACAGAAGTGAGCCCCGCGGAATATCAATGCAGCTGATAAACCTGCTTGAAGCTAAAAGAAGGACATCGCTTATGAGGGCAATAGATAAGATGACACAAACCAAACAAATACCGGAAGATTGGCCAGAAAGTAGGATGAATATAACATATAAAGGCGGAGGCAAACAAAGCCAGTATTGATTCATACAGACCACTCACAGTATACGTCAGTGGTGTATAGATTCGTAATGCAGGCGACAAAATAAGAAATTCAAGCATGGATGGAAGAAAATGGAATCCTTGGGGAACTGCAGAATGGATTTAGACAAGACAGGTGATTGGATGATAATTTGTCCGAGATAACACAGTGTATTGAAATTGCGAAAGTGCAGAATATACCATTATGGATTACGTTCTGGGACAATAAAAGGGCGTATGACAACGTAAACAGAGAACTGCTGTGGAGAATGCTGAAACTCCAGGGATTAGATGACGAGATTATAGTTCCTTATAGCGATCTATAAAGATAATAGAGTGCGGCTAACATGGGAAGGGCATCAATGCGCACAGCAGGTCAACACTCATCGGGTACTGAAACAAGGATGCCCTTTGAGCCCAATCTGTTTATGATTTACATGGCAGGGTTAGAAACTAGAAGAAAGTCAATTACGGCTCATCCTGACGCATATGTTGCAAGGCGAAGTGGTACAACAGCGTATCCCGGGAATGTTATACGCAGACGACATTGTTCTTTTAGCTGCTAACCAGATCAATATGCAACGGCTCATAAATATTAACGGTCAGGAAGCCACCGACCTCGGGTTAAATTTTAGCGCAGAAAAATAGGGAATAACGGTTTTCAATGACGCTACCACTAACCCAGTGTATATCCAGCAAGGCGAATTACCCACAGTCAAGGAATATAAATATTTGGGAGTGTGGATAAACGAAGGGGATAACTAAAGGACTCACGAGGGTAAGGGAAACCGAAACGCAGCGACAGTGTGGCATAGAGCTCTGTGGGGGTATAACAAATACAGTGTGTTGCGACGATAATTGGAACACTTTAAAAATTTTCCTGAGCGATACGCCGCTCTGTTCGCGCTCAAACTTTACACAAAGGTCGCATTTTGTGGTCTATTTTCTTTGACACCGGGAACAACAACGGTACTTACCTGTTTATTCTGAAAATAAATAAAAACGATTTTCGCCTATGGGAAAATGGCGGCGATTTGGACGTGCGAGCCCGAAAACCGGGTTTTCTGATCGTCTGTTTCTAGGTGCATTTTCTGATCGTCTGCTGAACCATTTGGCTCCTTACGTGAATCCCAAACATGCGTTTCACTCTGCAGGTGGTTCCGTCGTTCCAGCATCAACTTGCGCTGGCTCGCACGTCCAAATCAGCGGCCATTTTCCCATAGGCGAAAATCGTTTTTATTTATTTTCAGAATACACAGGTAAGTACCGTTGTTGTTTCCGGTGTCAAAGAAAATAGACCACAAAATGCGACCTTTGTGTGAAGTTTGAGCGCGAACAGAGCGGCGTATCGCTCAGGAAAAAAAATTAAGGTGTTCCAATTATCGTCGCAACACCCTGAAGTAGTGAGAGGAATGTGGAAAGGAGTAATGGTTTTAGGTCTCATTTGAGAATTGCTTAATATCAGACGCTCTAGCAGGACTTGAAGTGAAGCAGAGGACGGTATGCCATTTGGCCTTAGGAGCGCATGGAAAAACAACGAAACAGTGCAGAGAGATGTGGGCTGGGCGTCGTTTGAAGTTCGAGAAGCGCAGAGTAAAATATGTTTTGAGAGGAGGTTGATAGCAATGGATCAATGTAGGTGAACAGCTGAAGTTTTTAGGTACCTATACCTGAAAGTGTGGACACGCAGTGGCTACAGGAAGACTATATGAGGCCAACGATGAAATATGGAAAGAACAGTGGGGAATCCAAGACAGCCAAGGTAGCTAAAAAAGAGGCAAGGCAGACAGAAACGAATAAATGGAGAGAAAAAAATGGAAGGTAAACTTCGTTAGAGGTGTACAGGGCTGAGAAATTGGACATCAGAAAGGAAAATTTCTACGATAATTCCAAAGGCAGTGCTTTGCTTTTTGAGGCTAGAGCAGTTGCTTGCGAACTAAGAGTTTCTTGGGGAAGTATTCACAAAATGATGGGGTATGCGTGGGCTGCGGAAAATAAACAAACTATGCGGCACATAGTGTTAGAATGCGAGGGTATCCACCCAAATCTAGAGGGACGTATTCGGCTCACGGCTCAAATCGAATGACGGTCGGGGCACAAATCGTATGACACTTGGGGCGCAACTTTGATGTCATTTGGAGTCCCCGTACTCCGCACCCTCGCCATCATCCACGGGGTGGAGATGCATGCCATTTTTTTGGTTTATTTGTTTTCTTGGCGCGAATACACGACGCAAAAGTTTTTCGATGTACGGTACGCGAGGAGCTTCGCTTGAAATAAACACTTCCTACATACGTCTTAAAGGGCTGCACGCATATATGCAGACCGTGCACTTCGCAGAAACGATATGAGGAACACCGGTCCTGCTCGATCTACAGGTCCTCATTTTTGTAACGGTTGCACCTAACGAATTGATTGATTGATTGATTGATTGATTGATTGATTGATTGATTGATTGATTGATTGATTGATTGATTGATTTATTGATTGATTGATTGATTGATTGAATGGGTTTAACGCGCTGACGCTGCACAGGCGATGAGGTGCACCGTAGTAGAGGGCTCCGGATTAATTTCGACCACCTGGGGATCAAAACGTGCGCCGAAATCTCGAACACGCGGTCGTTTTCCCTTTTTGCTTCCATCAGAAAGCACCTAACGAACGTCGCCATGCCCCGTTTCTGTTTATACGCGAATCATACCTTGCGAAACCCTGAAATTTCTTAGCCCAAAATTTTCCCCGTGTCTATAATTGTTGTTTTTGACTTGCCTTTTTGAGATCAACCTTTCCTGCCAAGTATTTTCGGCGGCAGTTGCGAAGCGCTCCTGTTACAGCGTCGTAAACGCAAAGTGCCCATGCACATGATTTTTGTCACATAGATGTGAATATAATTCAGCGCAAAGGAACCATTCCGCACATTTGAGGCGGGAAAGAATACATCAATCGACATTACACAGTCCTTATGAAAAATTCACGTTCAAGTATTTCCCAAGAAAACAAATGAATGACACGGGTGAAAATTTAGCGCAGAAAGAATGTGAGGTAGAAGTTTAGAGAAAAGAAAATGCAAGAACGAGAGTGTAGTTAGATCTATGGGCTTGAGCGAAGTCAAACAATACTACTAGCGGGTGGGTTAAACCACATGTATCTATCTGGTTAACTTTCTTCGGTATAGTTGCATTTGAGAAAAACCAGTAATGAAAACTATGCACATATGTGGTTGCGTCTCTGCAAATAACGGAGATGGACACTGACGTTTCCACCAGTCCTGCCTGGTGAAATTTCTGCGCTGATTCTGCATCCCTCCCTCCCTCCCTCCCTCCCTCCCTCCCCCCCTCTCTCTCTCTCTCTCTCTCTCTCTCTCTCTCTCTCTCTCTCTCTCTCTCTCTCTCTCTCTCTCTCTCTCTCTCTCTCTCTCTCTCTCTCTCTCTCTCTCTCTCTCTCTCTCCCCACTCTTTTCCTCCTCACATACTGTATTTTCACGATTCTAACGCACCCCGGATTGTAACGCGCAGGTAAGTTTACGAAAGAAAATTCGAAAAACGTTACTGCACTCTGATTCTACCGCACAGATTTAAATTTGGATTTAGGGAGGAGTTCGTGTCCATTGCCATGCTGCTGGCTGCCTTGAAGTCGGTTTCGGTTTTCAACCCGATTGTAACGCGCACATAAATATGAAGGCTAATTTTAGCAAAAATGGGTGCGATTTAAAATAGTGGAAATACGGCACTCCCATGGGAGTACGAGTTAAGTCGTGGTGGCGCCCTTCATGTTCCGCCCTTCATGAACTTCTATTCTTATTACCGTCTCCTTAAAGGGACCCTGAAACACTTCCAATAGACGCTTTCACTTTTTCCTTCGCGCCTGGAAGCACTGCGAAAGCCATAGTTATTGCCAGCACGGAGCGGCACTGCGTGATTTGCTCGTCGCAGCAGATACGCCTTCCGTCTCTGCTTCGCTCTTGTGGCTTTTTTTTTTTTTTTTTACGTGGCTGTCGAATGCGTTCATTGCTGTGCAACTGAAGGAAAGGCGGCCAATAGCCGCTACACCGCTGTAATGACGTAATTCCAGCGGCCGAAGAACGCTTATACCGGGAAAGACAAAAATCATTTGAGCAAAATTCTGAGTTATTTGATGGCCATAGAGCAGTAATTTTTGGGTGAGGTACTTTCCGGACCCCTAATCTAAGTGCAGTAACTAGAACTTGGATATCTCGAAATATCGGTTGAATGGAAACATTTCTTCGCCGTGAATTTACCTCCCGTAGGCGCCATGTATTTGCCCCCCTTTATTTCGAAAAGTTTTTTCGAGGTACCGCGGATATCTCGAAATGTTGGCAGAGGACACGAGGCGCAGTCCGCTAAAGACAGCTGATAAGGTCTCCTTTCTAACGCTTAACTCCCACTACGCGGCGAACGCGGTGGTGAACGGAAAATTTCGCTGTACGAGGCCATTGTTCCCGTTACTGGAATGCTAGCCGACCGGCGCGTATTCATCGTTGAGAGAGCAGTGGACGATGCAGCTGATCACGAGGACGAAGAGGAGCCTCGAGAAGTGCCTACAGCGGCAGAAACGACAAAGACGCTGCGCCTGGTTCGCAACAAGTTATAATGAAGCGGTGGCGACCAACAATTGATGCGATGCATTGAGCAGCTCGAGAACGCTTTTCTAGGGCCAGATTCGAACACGAAACAGGCGAGCATCAATCACCCAGTTCATACTTCAGCAATAACAAAAATTCTTTTTTCCTACGAACAGTTCTGCCTCTTTAAAGCTCCACTGTGAAGTAGAGCGTTTGTTCCCAGCATTGGCTGTTACTTCAGTGACCTGGTTACAAAATTTTCCGCATTTCGCTTAACTACAAACTCCGCTTATCCCGAAATTTTCAGCGGATTTTACGACGGCGAGTTAACGAAGGAAGACCGTACTTGATGTGCTGGTTGACTACGCTTTGCAAGCATTAAGATTTGGAAAAAAGATCTGAAAAGTGTTTCAGGGTCCTTTTAATCTCATGCCCTTATCCTCTCCCGTTTTCATCTCTGTCCAACCTACCTTCCTCCTGATCCTGACACGTGACTCTCCCCCCTTAACTATCCCCTTCCTCCCACTCCCCATTTCCCTCCCCTCCACCCCCACCTGTCTCCTCGCACCCACCCGTCTTCCGCAACCCTCTCTCTCCCTCCTCTCCCTCCCCCCGGTACTGGCCATGCCCTAGTTCATCCATCATTGGTCACCTTAAACACGCATGACGTATGGGTTGACCATATTCGTTGGTTACCAGCGGGCCTATGGCAACGGCTAGACCACGTGACCCGGAAGGAAGCTTCAAGAGAAGGCCGAGTAAAAGAGGGGCAAGCGGAGGAAAGAGTGTGAGAGAGGGGGCAAGGGGAACACAAAGAAGAGGAGGGCAGGCTAATTTTGTCCTTGTTTTGATCAATGACCTCTCGTACAACAACAGCATTATCTCACGACAATGTCGGTATAGTGTTATTACTTGACGCTTTTTTACCGAGCCTGTTTAGGCCGGTTGTATTGAGAAGAGCACACAATGGCAGTAGCTTCAATTTGCTGCAACTGCGTTTTACCGTGGCCAAGAAAGAGCAGACGACCGTGCGGAACGTACCTTAGGCAAGTTCGCCTGGCCCGGGTCGCGTTTCGTTATACTGTCGATAGCGCTCTTCACGACGAGCACGGGGAGACTCAGCTTGTTGCCGCGGTGCCAGCCGTTGCACACGAACTGCGTAAAGCTGTGGCACGGATTCACCGACGCGTTCAGCGTATCGCGGAGGAGCCCCGCGTACTTCACGCAGCTCTGCGACCGGCACACGTCCTGGCCGGAGTCGCGGCCAGGCATGGAAGCAAGCAGCAGAACGCAGCAGCCGAGGATGACGACGACGGCCACGACGATGCCGAGAACGAGCAGCCGCGGATTCTGCCTCCAGAGTCGGCGTAGGGCCTCCCCTCTGGACGCCTGCGGCGCGTGCGAATCACGGTTCGGCCTGATCAGTTTGGCTGAACGACCACCCGAGATGGCCAAGAGAGAAGCGCAGTCTCTTTATGAATTCGAAGAGAGCGCGAGGCTGCCACGTTCGGTAACTTGCACACTCCCCCTTGGTAGATGCACTCAACAGAGTCATTGAACCCTGCATTCTCCACGGCAAAGGTACAAACCCTCGCTGTTTGTCGGACTGGCGGGTAACCAATTTTGTCAGACGACAATGTTATCTGATAACATCGTCGTCTTATAACTTATAACTATGTCGTCTAATAACTTTAAGATAACTCATTATTCTGGCCAATGCACTACGACTGGCAGTGGCGGTCTGCAACGGTCCCTGCGCTTTCAGTCGCATGGTGTGGGAGTGTCAGCTACACCCAGCGCTTTCCCCGCTTTCTAACTTCTTGGTTGAGCGGTGGGAGGGAGAACTGGCAGGCGTAGCGTCGAAGAAAAGCTTCGGCTGATCCACGGGCCTGAAAATATTGGACGCTACAATGTGGTCCTGAACATTGGCCGCTTGACTGATTTCGTCTAATAAAGTGTATTTTTTCACTCGGGCAGCCGGCAAGGACCAGAGCATCCTGGAATAGAGGACGCACCCACAAGGCTGGTACCACAGCACCACCATTCATTGACGAACTCGATCTATCTCTCTATCTCCACCCACCCATCCATCCATCCATCCATCCATCCATCCATCCATCCATCCATCCATCCATCCATCCATCCAACCCACCCATCCATCCAACCCATCCATCCACCCACCCACCCACCCACCCATCCATCCATCCATCCATCCATCCATCCATCCATCCATCCATCCATCCATCCATCCATCCATCCATCCATCCATCCATCCATCCATCCATCCATCCGTCTAGCTATCAATCTATGTAGCCATCTCTCTCTCTCTCTCTCTCTCTCTCTCTCTCTCTCTCTCTCTCTCTCTCCTTTGTGCTACTCATGTGTGAACAGTTACCTTGTATTTTTTAGCAGCACCATCTAATGCAGAAATAAAACAATTCGTCGCCTTTTGCGCTGTATACTCATGCTGGGTAAAACGTAGTGATAAGATAAAGAGTTAATGGCGCATTAACCTCCTAGAAAAAACACAGGCCAGTAGAACTATAGTTACCGAATTTTCAGATCATCGAGAAAAATTTACAGTATGCAATGAAAAATACGGCTTTTCAGTAGCCTTCATGAAAGGACTATTTGGAAACTTCCTCTACGTCCCCGTCTCTCAATGCATGTATTTTATCATTGTAAGGTATGTTAGCCTAATTCGCATTAAAGATTAACGTACTCCATAAGTGCGTGTAATGGGTTTTGTGGTACTGGGAGAATTTTTCCATTACTTTGTTGATGGCATGACTGCGATATAAGCTATTGTTGAGGAGATCTATCGCAAATTTTTCCCGTACCCAAGGTATTTAGAGTTCCAGGGTTGCCTATCACCTCAGTAAATAACTTGTATACAACAGAGTGCGGCTGACGCATTTATACCTCCTAAGATATGAATGTCTTGAAAATTAGAACTCTTTTGGCGTTTTTACAGGCCAGTAACGCATTCAAAATTCGAAGAAATATTGATATTATCCCAAATTTTCTCAGTACAATAAATGCCTCCTACACTGCTTAAAGGGACACTGAAGTGAATTTGTCAAGCTCCTGTTTTTGCTTGCACTGCGTAGACTGGCTCAAACACACTTTTCATCGTTCAACCGGTCGACAAGGCGGTATTTATTTTATAAAGCCAAAGAAGAAAAACTACCATGCGCGGTCTGCGGCGGCCGCACCAACTAAAGCAGTGACGTCCATATGTGGTGCTACGTGATTGGACTATGTCCAAGACTATACAACTAAACCAGTTTCGTTTTCGGTTATGCGAAACAACATGCTTGGTATCCGACGTTATCGTTGGCTGGGCATTCTCGATGTCTCAGTAATCGGCATACCACGCTTCGGCCGTGTTGTCGGCTGTAAAATGCCTCCCAGGACGGCTTGGAATCGTTACAATCACTAGCCGAGGCGTACGCAGTGGATGAACGACCTCCGCGTCACCGGAAGCGCTCAAAAGTGATTCATTATTCCCGCACTTTTGGAGCTTGCCTGGCTCGTGCCTCTATCTTAAGAGTCGTGTTCGCACCAAGCGAAGGGTCAGCTGATTCGGGACTGCGCCCGCAAGCAGTCGGTGCTTATGGCAACACTACGTCAACGAGAACTAGCCAGCGCGTCAGTGTCAGTCTGCACGCGTTCTGCGAACTTGCTCGTGGAGCAATCCACGTTACAGAGCAAAAATGGTGAATTCAGTGCAGAAAACATCGCCCAAAACATAAATAAATCAACTTAAAAAAATAAACATGCGCTATGGAGGATTAGAACTTGCAAATTATAAAACAACGCACCGGCTCAAGACCACTCTGCTATAAGACAACGCTGCTAGGGGCGGGAATATACAGCATATAATGTATAGCCACTTTATAATTTTATTTAGTTTTAATATTCCAAGTAAATTAGATGCCTATTTTTTTAATAGCGCTCCTGCAGTAAGCGGCCCCCAAATTTTAGACGAGAAAGCGTTCGCAGGTGTGTGGTCGTGCATGCTGACCGCTGTGGTAGTTCACCCAGAGCAAAAAGTTCTTTCTGCAGATTGGTTTTACGACGATGAAAGTTTTGGTTAATTTTAATTAATTTGTACCTATATTAACTTCGGTGATTCTTCTTCCGCCTTCAATTGGCCTTGTATTTTCTATAGCAGACCAGACAGCGAAGCGTCGCATGCGCGCTTGTGTGAGCGACTTGGAGAGAAAAGTAAGCGTTCGGTAGCCCTCAAAACTCGATAGAATTTTTATAGGTTTATTCTTTGCTATTTTGTGGGTGCGCACGCAATAAAACTCGCTTTAACCAATATTAACAACCTCTCTAATTGGAGTTGCTCCTTCGTTTTTGACACTCAATTGATTCGTTCATTCGTACGTTATATTTAACAAGTTTCCTTTCAAGGTTCTGTTGCTTTCACAGATGCAGCTCATTCTGCATTAAGTGATCGTTCAGTAGGCTTTCACACTCTTATTAACGCCGCCGATTTGTTGTGAAGGCGTAAGTATAAACTTTTGTGCCTGGCATCTTGCAAGCTCGGTTTGCTTCTTCGTACTATAGTTTCACCGTTTGCTTCCCAACGCCAGCCTGCTGGTATACCTTGGTCAGCCTTGTTACCACTGCTCATGACGTTGCCCTTCTTGACATTCGTGTTGACCCCGACCACAATCACATTTCGCGTTTGATGAGACATGTAATACTTCCGCCTTCACGTACTAAAATGGCGGAGTTTAGACAAATGAGCCTAGCAACGCACGTCGACACAGAGGCAAGCGTGTGACTTCAAAGTTGGAAGTTTCAGTTGCAAATTTATTTCAAAAGTACTTCGCCCGCCTCATGCGATTAGTCGCCGTTGACTTCTTGTTGGCGCGATGCTGCCGAGGCTAAAGGATCGAACGCTTGATTTAGCGCCCATGCGGTTGGGCCTTAAAGGGGTCCTGAAATACCTTCCGCCGATGCATGGATGTACATGTACCAAAATAAAGCAATGTATTTGCAATCTCATCCCGCAAGAATTTTGTTAAAGCGATGAGTATTAGCTGAGAAATCGTAAATCAAAAACCGCGCATTATCGTCGCTCCGCGTTTCCTCCTCCTTTCGACTTACTCTCCGCTGTTGACGGCGCGCGAGCTTTGCCTCCCATGATGCTGCGCTCCGCAGCGGTGACGTACTTCCGCTATTGCGCTGCTACTGTCGTCTGCTACGGGCAAGCTTTATTGACACCATGAATTCCGCACTTCGCTCAAGGCTGGAAAACCGAACGAAAAATCTGCCCGCATGTGTGCGGCGGCCTCGCCTTGCCCTTTCGCGGTGTTTGTTGGTGCAGTTGCTATCGGTGGCACGTGACTTTTTATCGGCGGCGAACTCGCAGCCGTACGGGGAAGATCGTGCGCTCGTTCCCTTTGATGCACCGACACTGTTTATCCAAAAAGTGCCGTATCAGATGTGGCCCCGCTGGTGCCGGGTCTTATTTTGCGGCGGTCGTAATTCCTGCCGGCGGCATGTGAAAAAGACATTTTAAATCGATACAGAACCCGTGCACAAAACCCTTCAATCATGTGACCAGTTGAGCTTGGGGCGACGCGTGGTGGAGAGCGGCAACGTTGGCAAAGCATGCTCCACCGCGGCTCTGAGCTTTCTAGCGCTGGAGCGAGCGCCACTTCTTTGAGAATCTCAAACATCGGTTGCCTTGACAACAAGGCACAAACCACTGTAGAACTCAGTTATGGTTGCGTGTTTCCGGTTCAGCTCGGGGCCCCACCTCGCGACATGTGGGCACTGCAGGCGTACCACCCACTCCCATTGGGAAGTGCGAGATGCGTTTGACATTACAGGAGGCGATGGTGTGAGTGCGTTGTGGACGTCTTTGTTTCGCGATGCAATGCGACGTTGTGCTTCTGCGGGTGGATAGTGCTTCCCATGGTCTGGGTTATCTTTCTCGAGTGACGTACGACTCAACTTCGCATGGGGTATGTGCAGTGTGCGTGGCTAGAAGGCATCTCGGCTTGTGCGCCGGAGTTAAGTGACTTGCTGTTCGTCCCCGCAAACCGCGCGCGAGGTGAGTGCCGAATTTACGACGGGCAGGAGGAGGCAACCCATCGTCTTTCAATCGCGGTTCAGACTTGCAACGCATGTTGTGACATTGTGTTCGTTCGAAACCCATCTCTGGATTGTTTTGAAGTAGAATAAAATGTATGCGTCAAACCCGGGCATTCGGCTCAGGGCGTTCTCTGCGATTGCACGAAAGAAGTGCCACGGGGCTTCAACGCTTTCTTTACGGAACGTACTCAGGTAAGGGAATATCCATGTCGTGTTATGGCCGTGCTGCATTTAATACAAACGGTTAAACGTTTGTTTACACTTGTTTCGTTTGTCGTAAAATGTCCAAGCACTCCGGCACTCCGCCGGCAGATCAGCCGGCGAGCCGACGCTGAGCAGACGACTCATCTCTTTGCCGGAAGTGCGTTAAAAAGCCGCCCAATAGCAGGATGTCTAGCTCATGACGAACATCTGGGAATCGATGATGTAGACATGTGAAGATGGCGGCGTCCAAAAACACGAAGGAAAGGGTGAGAAAAAAGCGACAAACTTTGCAACAAAAGTGCGAGCTTTCCGCTGCGCGTAAAAGAGTAATACTTGGCACAGATGACGTTGACGACCCAATCTAACGATTGCGCTAGTTCATTTAGTGTGCTCAAAACGCCTTTCAGGGCCCCTTTAACGTTTCCAACGGAGCAATATTTAGCGACACACCAAAAGGTCAAGCTTGAACCACTATATCACGTTTCAGAGTATCGGCACTCTTTTCTTTCGTTGTTGTATGCCGCCGACAGCAGCCATTGGTCGAACCGCGTCACGTGATATTTGTTTACCCCAGACATACCCATGAGCGCTGGCATTTTGGTGTGTCTGTGTTGGCGCGCGCGCGCTCTTCGATAAGTCGTGATTTTCGGAGCGCAGTGCGGCTGTATGACACGTTGAGAGTGAGTTTTTACGCCACCTGACAGAGTAGCGATGGCGTGCTGCTCTGTACTGGGCTGTTTAACCCGGCGGGAAAGTGGAAAACACCTGCATCGCTTCCCGCTGGGAGAGAACGACAGTGGCCTATAGAGTAACCTATAGCCACTTATAAAAGCGTAGCTTAAGTAGTAACCTAGAGCCACTAAACAAGTTACGCTAGCGTAACCGAGCCTGACCCCATCACACCGGCGCGCTGTCTAAATCTTCGAGAAGTAAACACAGCTCACATGGTTGCCAAGCAGCGCCCGGACCAATTCCGCCTGTCAATGTCAGCCGCAATGGGGCGCGTAAAGCTGGCCATTATGGTGTCAAACACCAAAATGGCTGCCGCCATGCGTCAGTGTCGTTACTCTTAAGCGTATACCTTATTTAGTGGTTCTAGGTCAAGCCTTAGAAGAGGGAGAACTTGTGGTCCCCCTACGCCAACTGTAAAATTGTGAGGAGGGTTTGACCCATTGCACGGTAATGTTTTCTTACCGGCTCATCGGCCGTACGAGTGGTTAGGCCGCGGTGCTGATCCGTGTCTACCTGGGAAGGCATCTGGTGCGACTGCGGGTCTGCCGCGGCGCTGACCGGAGCTCCGGAAGACCTGCGCCAGTAAACGAGAAGGGTTATTAGGCGCGCTGCGATTAGGTTTCCACTTTGAACGTTCAACATTACCCAAACTGCGTATAATTGCGTATGCAAGGCCATGGCGCCCAAATCCGTCTGATGCATACGATCAAGTTTCCTTGTAAACAGGCACGGCAAGTGTGAGTTGGGTGGTGTCCAATACTTGCCTATACGCACCAGCTCGTTTCTGGAACCGCAGAGTGAATTACAAATACAATTCAGAGAAGTTTGCACTCACGCGCAAGACTTGAATGCGAAACTGTTGTAGGTGAACATTTCCGACCACATCGTTGTTTATTTGCGTAGTTGTGCTAGTAATCGTAGTGATACGCATCGAAGAGGTCGTCGCCTTCTTCGCGGCTGGTAGTGGATGCAATGTCATCGTCAGCATTGTAGACTTCCACCGGCCTTCATGATCGACTAGAGGGAGCGGCGCCGGGAGCTGAAGGGGCGCACTCGTAGCCATGTCTCCAGCAATCCGTAATGGCTTCTAGAGAATGCGGCGGCCGCGGTGACCTCTCCCAAACAGGGTGTCTTTTAGACGCGCTGCCGCGCGCGAGGATTCTTCTACGGTACCGAACGCATGCGCACTACGACACGAGGGCGAACGAATGAGTGGCGTACGCTGTCACGTGTCTTTCTCGCACCGAGCAAGTGTTCCCACGATTACGGCGAACGCTGGAGTTCTTTTTTCTTTTCTTTTTTTTTTCGGCCAATCTTGGCTAATATCCTTTAGTGGGTATGGTTGATTGTAGGGTTTAACGCGCCGACGCAACGCAGGCGATGAGACGCGCCGTATAGTGGAGGGCTACGGATTAATTTTGACCACCTGGGGATCTTTAACGTGCGCCGAAATCTCGTGCACACGGGCGTTTTTGCTTTTCGTCTCCGCCAGAAAAGCGGCCGCCGCGGCCGGGAATCGAACCAGCGACCTCGTGCTCAGCAGCGCAACGCCTTAGCCACTGAGTGGGTATGCACTCGGGGAGTTTTTCGCAACATGAGAATTACGGCCACTGACAGCTTCGCTGTTAAAAATTGGGGCGATCATGGGATGTGTTTAGGTGCGATTAGCCGTGGAAATTGAATGATTTTAGGGGCGAAGCCCCTTAATGGTGTCGGGCTGTCGTTGTCTCATGTAGTCACGGTACTAACACAGTACTAACACACGGGGACACTCGTTTTCCAACGCCTCGCGCTAGAACGCTTCGTGCTTCAGAGACACGACACTTTTACAGTGAAGATGTATACCTGTACCACCCAGCGTTTTCATATCCGTGGGCAAAAACGCCAAGGCTTAAGACGCCGAGCGTTCAGCATCGAAACCGCATTATGGATGATAAGGTGCCTATGAACAATGGGACCCCACCCCCTCCCCCCATGTGTTCCTAAGATTTTTTGCAGATTATCTGTAAAGGCTAGGCAGGACATAGTGACACCAGCCAAGCGCAAGTGACAAACCTGCCGAGACGACGAGAAACATTTTATACCTCCAGTCTCGAAATTCCGTCTCGAATTCCGTTTCGAAATTGTCTTCAAACGCCAGGTTTTCTCCTTTAAGCTCATGCCGTGCGGCAAGAGAGACAATTTTTTTTAATACGCTTATACACTGCATGCTTCACCAATCCCCAGGTTTCACGCTTTTGGAGATGGTCCGCGATTTTTTAGAGCACAGACTTTAGTTTTCAGTTTAATCAGCTACATTAACGTTCAAATCCGCCCAAGCTAGGTTTGAAGAGGATAATTAAGCTTTGCATCGGGTTACTCGGAAGAGCGCCATTCTGAGTTCCATTAAAGCAGTCGCTATAACAGCTGACGGCCATTGTACGTCGGCATGTATACGGGAACATTTCTACCGCGGAAGCGTCTAATTGCGCACGCTCGCAGGGATGTCCAGCCCAACGATTAACTAATAACCAGTAAAAAACACCCGGCTAGTCCTGAGGCAAGTACGAACCGCGTGTGTTCATCCGCCGGAACGTTCGGCGACAAAATGTTAGCACATTCAGCACCTGTCAGAAACGAAGGTAAAACACACGAACACTGGTGGTGAACACGCAATGCACAACCGAAACTGAGGCTGAGCTTCATCCAACGCACCTGATAAGTACATCTACGTTTAATGTTGGTACTTATTGTATATGCTTATAAGATGGTTGAATGAAGTTCAGCCCCAGGTGTCGTTGTGCATTGCGCGTTCACCACCAAGCTTCGCGTATTGAATTTCTCGGTAAGGAAAGGAAAGTTTCATTCTGTTACGAGAACGCTCACGATTACGCTCACTAGCGCGTGCCCGCCTAACCGCCTGCTCTTCGGCCGAACGCGTATCGCCCGTGGACTGCCCATAGACCTGCGAACGTGAATTCAGGTCATCATCATCACCATCAGGGCTGCTTAAGGTGGGCTTTTAAGGGCTTTTAAGGTGTATGGCGTTTAGCATGCGCACATCGCACGTTCAAGATAGTTACTTCAAGCTTCGCTTGAAAACTAAGCAGTAGTAAATGTCCGTTAAATGCGCGAGCCGCTCTTTGAACACCGAGCCTCCTTAAGACCAGCTTTACTACTACGCGCGCATGCGCCGCTCGGAAGACATTTAAAGGAAAGCTTTACTATTCTCGTCGAGTAGCTTCGCCGTGGCGGAGAATTTGACCTTCATTTGACCGAAGATGCGCCGGGCCCTTGACAACGCATAGCGTGACTCGCCGGGCTGAACTCTGCCGAGGGCGCGTTCGCCGCCGCCGCCGCTGCCGGCTTGGCGCATGCGCTCTTCGCTGAACCACGTGACCTGCCGCGCGCACGTGAGCTTGGCCATGGATGAGAGCGAGGCCGCCCCGTCTTCTCTAAGCGTTGAGCGGGAGCTGGAGGCTTCGAGCCATCGTCGGCAACCGGCATCTGATCCCCCCGCGGATTTCGCCCAGCGAGCTGCTTCACTGGAGAGGGTCCGGAATGCCAAGAGCGCGAAGCTACCGCCGGAGACCGAGGAAGAGCGAGCCGTTCGGCTCGGAACACGGCAAAAGCGGGACCACTATCGTCGACAAAGGCAGGCTTTGGACGAATAGTATTATTACAGCTAAATCAAAGGCTTGTCAAGTGATTGATTGCCCGTCTGCGTGGGCCTTGATAGTAGCGGTGTTTATCGAGTTGCGTCCTCGAGGTTGATTTTGCAAACTTGGTTCGATCATGCGCAGTGCTTTTTATTATCTTGTGTTGTATGTGTAGATTCACCCTGCTTGATATTAAACTGTAGGAAGACCAGCCGCTGTCCTTGTGTTCAACTTGGTGTGTCTTCGCCTAAGTTCGCGCTGGTTGTACCCACGAATTAAGTGAAACGAAGACTAAGCCAGGCTAAGCCAAGCATTCGCTTTGCGTATGCAGGATTAGCTGAGCTAAGTCGCAGCCATATTTGGCTGCTGCCGTTGGGGAGTCTGATTCCAAAGAAGGAATGAGGTCGTAAAAAAAATTAATATTAAACACCCCGAAATGCTTCTCACATCAAGCCAGGAACCCCTGAAGAGGGATTTAGTAATTTGCGAACCCTAGGCTGCGAAGACATTCTTTTAAAGAATCTCGTATCCAAAATGTGAAGGCAACGGCTCCTTTTAATAAGTACGTCCATAAGACCGCGTGTATCCCTACGAAACGACGTACACCAAGCCCCTTTAAAGGGAGCTTCATTGATTTACACTAACCTATTGGTGGGTACTGTTGCTAGCACGGTCTACGCCGGTTCGAGCCTCGGCGATATTAAAAGACGGACGACGGCGAAGACGTCGCCGGCCTAATCTCCTCATCTGTGGCCAAATGAAGTTGTTCCGTCCGTCCGTCCGTCCGTCCGTCCGTCCGTCCGTCCGTCCGTCTGTGTCTGTCGGGTAGCAGCGACCCATCCGAGTCTGACGATTCAGACATGTCGACTGCGCGGGCGAGTGCGGACCATGTGCAATCGTAGCAGATGATGCGGCAAACGTCCCTGACGTCCCGGATTTTAAGTGCGAATGCACTTCTTAAGCGAGCCTGAATCGTGCGCCGCCGTCGTCCGCATAGCAACAACTGCGGGTGCGCGCGCTCCTCGTCTTCCCTAGCAACGGGGGGAGATGGGCGCGCGCTACTCTCCTCCTCCTCTCTCCGCTCAGTGACTGCGGGTGTTGGGCGCCTCCTATCCACTTCGGGCGGGAGAGCTCTCGCTCGCGTAGCGGGCGCTCCGCATTCCGACGCGTGAGGGCGCTCGTGTAGCCCTCGCCGTAACGGCGGGCGCTACTCTCCTCCTCCTCTCTCCGCTCAGTGACTGCGGGTGTTGGGCACCTCCTCTCCACTTCGGGCGGGAGAATTCTCGCTCGCGTAGCGGGCGCTCCGCATTCCGACGCGTGAGGGCGCTCGTGTAGCGGCCGCGTGGCGCGGGAGGGTATTAGTCGAGCGCGCGCCGTCGTCGAGAGCGGTCGCTGGTCCTGCATCTCGATAACGATGATGGCGGACCGGGCAACGGTACCAGCAATAACGAGTGAAATATCTTTCTTTGTAGTTGTGTGCGTGTGTGTAATCTCTCGACTACTCATTAAGATCACGATATCCACCGTAATCGCGCAATCAACAACCGTGCATTCGCACTTACACACTCTCCCCCTCGGGGAAGTGCGAGGGAATTTTTTTGTTTGACGTTGGCCCCAACAGTTCTTGCGGCCACAAAACCGTGACGTCACATTGTCCGTCCTGCATTTGAACGGCCATTCGGCGCGCGACGACCGAATTTGAAGCTGATTGGAATAAATGTGTTATAATTAATTCTAGGCTGGCGGCTGACCGCTTTTGGTTCGATTTTCATAATTACTGGACCAATAGGTATTCTTTACAGCATAAAAACCAAAAGCGAGAAATTTAGTGTCAGTTCTCCTTTAACGCTGCGGGGTACCACACTGAAACAAACACCGACGGCTGCGATGTGTACTTGGCGGCCTTCCATTTTTCTCGGGCAAGGCTTTTTTCTGCGACGGCCAATGACCACTCCACAGAGCCTGCTATTTTACCCGACATTTCTGTGTACTTTAAGGGGCTGACGATCTCGTGAATCGTTTCAAACCACCGCGGAGTCCAGCACAGGAACGGACGGGGTATGCCATGCAACAAGGGCGAGCGGCGTACTTGCAGAATCTATAGTAACTGGAACCAACATTGTTAGGTTGTGTCTATTGTCACGGCAACCGTGAGAATTACCGTCCGAAATTTCTCACGGCAGTCGCCTCTCGTTGGCTAAGAACTCTACCCGGAGATTCTATGGGATAAATATTCCCTAATAAGCCTTGCCTGCAGCTGCCCCAGCAGCGCTGTTGTATAGTACACTGGAACCCCGATAATACTAATTTCAAGGGACCGCGAGAAAGCGTCGTATGAACGGGGTGTCGTACGACCGGGTTGCGGGTTAATGACGGCCTAGTAGATGGTCTCGCGCGACCGGTGGGCTAAGAACTTATCTAAACTACTATATTTAGCGTATTCTCGTGTGATTTGCGAACCTTTAGCTGAAATCCCAAGTTAAAAAAAAAAAGCAATGCCTATGTTATGCCCCCCTCCTCTCCATGGTGTCCGACTAGCCCGCCAGCCAAGCGCCGCGCGCTACGCGACACCCGTGCCGTCCGGCGCTATTTATAACCCTCCAGCCCAGCGCCTTGCGCGCGCGATATAAGACCGACGCGGACCAGCAAATTAAGAGAGGAAAAGACGATTGTGAAATTAAGACGAATGTGAAATTGCCAAGGCCAAGCGAAACGAACGATAGTATAAGCTGTAGATGAAAAAAAAAACGGCATTACGGTACATGATGGCGACACTGCTGAAGGGTCCCGTGCCGTCGGAATTGGGTAGAAGTGCTCAACACATAGCTGTTTTCGTTCCCACAATACCCAGGAAGGCGAAATAGATAAAGTGATTCAAACTTCGCGAGTAAACCGTTTAGCGGCGAAAATTATAGCGCAGTCTTGCTGCGGCGGCCAGACTTGCTGCGGCGGTCAGCGATTGACCTAAAATGGCGGTGCCAATGTATACGTGTCTCAACCCTTGCGGAGGACGCGCGTGAATTGAGGTTCTCTCGCAAAGGAAGGAGCGAGTGGCAACGTGGCTTTCAAAGACACTGATAAGCGGAGAGCAGAGATATAGGGAGAGAGAGCTTCGTGAAAGGACGAAACTTGGATCGAGCAGGCGGGGAAAGCGGCTGTACAGTGCACTAGAGGGGCTTTTCTAGTGCACTCTATACTCTGTTCGGTCATCGCCGCTGGGTTGTGTCGTATGTGTTCTCGCGTTCGTATTCGGCTCGACGGGAGCTTGAAATTCACGGTCCGCCGGCCACCTGAACTTCGACTTTTCGCGGTTGGCGCGTTGTCGTACTGCTGCCGCGTGAGGCCGTCGCCGGTTAACTTCCGTTCACGAGTACCCGCCTGCTTGCTTGCATCTGTTCAGCAAGTGGTCTGGCCGCTTGCGGACCTTTGCACATCAAGCAGCATCAAAAGGGGGATAAGAATAAAGGCCGGGAAGAGGCGGCGAAGCGGTGTAAAATATAGGAAAAAAATTCGGTTTAGCCATGCCAGGGTCTGTCGTATGAAGCGGACCGCGTGCACCCGAGCGTCATATCACCGGGGTTTTTAATGCGTTGTTTCTATGGGGAGTTTTCAGGGACCACAGTGATCCGTCGTAAGAAGCGGGTCGTCGCAAGTCCGGGGGACGTATCAGCGGGGTTCCGCTCTACTTGATTTTAAACGAGAAGGTTCAGGTTCGAGTATGGCATAATGATGTTTTTTTAGCTTTCGGAATTTTTCGTTCATGGTGACTTTGTTAATGTTTTTTACTCTGGTTTTTACTATACTCGGTTACAACTCAAGAACGGCACCACCTCACGTAGTGTATCACTCCGCCAAAGCGCCGGACCCGTGACGTCAGTGCGCGCGCGTTTTGAAAGGGGTTTGCTATGAATGCGTGATATCGTCTGCCTTGTCTCGCGCAGTTTGTTAGTCGTCACTGGAGTTGTTTATAAGCATATTAAGTCCAAAAAATCACGGGGACGGCTCACGCCATGTTCAAAATATTCCCAGTAACGCCCTACTTGCGCCGCGCGGAGAAACATCCGGCTACGGTGATAAGGCACAGCGGCAACTTCCGGGGCCGTTCTTAAGTTGTCACCGAGTATATATCAAAAGATCTACGCACAGAACTTCTAAAATGGGTTGAATTACGTTTAATATAGGTGTGTGTTCTGCATCGTTGGGCTGGGTTAAATTAGGTTTGTTGCAGTTTGGCTGAATTTGGGTAGGTTATGACGCGTTCGGTTAGGTTACGTCAGGTTCGGTGAGGTTATGTTACATTAGGCTACGTTGGGACGCAATATTATTGAGCAAGTTTTAGGCCAGCCAGCTTTTATGGAAAGTGCCGTGACAATTTCCCGGAGGTAATTATCGCGGCTGCCGTGAAATTAGACGCAGCCTTTTTATGCGCCAAATTTAGGCTAGTGGCGCCTAGCGATTTGTTTAAAAAGCGCAGATGCTAGTTTCAGTACATTTAATCTCGAAATTTGATGACCCAGGCAAGTTATGGAGCTAACCCCACAGCGGGCGCAAACAGACGCTGATCAGAGTCGCGGGAATGGCTTGGGTCAAAGTTGCCGCGCTGCAATCGAAAAGTGATCACTACATAATATCTAACGATTGGTCCCTTTCTTACCCTTTCGACCGATGCAGATCCGTGGTTGTGGTGGTCAATGTGGTTGCCAGCCGAGGTGGTTGTGGCGGGTTGGCGTCGCTAACACGGCGGCCAGGCCCGCTGTGAGAATCGGAGCTGTGACGTGCACGCCTTCCATGGTCCGTCTTGCTGCTCCGCCGAGTGACTTGCGGAGCTCTGGACCCTCGCTTGGCTGACAGAGGCATGTTGGGGCTGCTGTTAGGCTTGGCCTTCGCTACCGCTACCGGCAAGAGGGTCTCGCAGCCTTGGTTGCAGATGCGCTGTGGCGTTATGGGCGCAGCTGTTCCAGGACTCCTGCACGCGAAGAGGCAGCTGCTACGTTGGAGGAGCGAAGCGAAATGGGCCGAGAAAATGGCGCCGGTCGAACAGCTCGTGCAAGCGCACGTTCTCTCGTGGGAACGGCACACCGAGAAATGACGAAGAAGAGGTCTAACTTTGAGATAAAAAATCGCATGAAAGCGAATTGAAAGCTGAAGTATTTCTCTCTGAAAATTATGTCTGCAACTGGCCCTTGTAGGGCGTGGTTTTCACTTCCGTTTTGTGTCTTTCCCTTACTATAATGAATAGACAATCGACGTCAGTGCACTAGTATTAAGCTTGTACAACGGGGGAGAACATACCAGGAGCAAGAAGAAAAAAAAGAAGAAGAAGAAGAAGAAGCTTAGGAGGAGGAGTAATAAACGTTTATTGCTCCCAGAGACTGGCAAGAAAGGAGTGGGGGATGGTGGTCGGTCATCCATAGAGAGCTGCGCCCCCATTTCGGGATGTCATGGCCAGCTACAGCTTGAATGGCCCTGGTCACCAGGTCGCACTGGTTTTCCAGGACATCGCTGGTCAGCAGGACCTCCCACTGTTCCGGTGTCAGTGAGATGACTTCTGATAGCTCCGTGACGCCCTCACAGTCCCACACCATGTAATATAGGGTGTTGAACGGAAATAATTGTACCACTCCAGTCCTCGTCCCTTCCTTTGTTCACTAAAAGGCTTGCAACAAGAAGCCTAAAGTGACTTATGAAAGCTCATACATACATTGTCGTTAATTTATTCTCACCTAAATAACCATTAGGAGCGCCAAACCATGATAAATCTCCTCAGTATATGAACAAGCGTGTAAAGAAAGATGGAGGAAAAGAATTCTACAAAATGTAGAAAATGTGTTCAAACTAAACCGCCCCCGCCAGACAAAGCAACCAGATGGTTAATATGAGGCAAATAAACAAAGCACACACGTACCTGCGATGTTAGAAATTTTGTAACAAGATGCATTGTCTGCTCGTATACATTGCACGCACGCTCATTCGTCACGGGCCCCATCACGACGCGTGGGAAGGGTCTCGATATCTACCTAACCAGGCTCGTTGTTAGCCGAATCACCTATGCTCTTCCCTACCTCATACCCTCTAGTTCAGAACTGGTTAAAATCAATTGCCTTATCCGCACAATACACAAAGCTGCTCTGCAACTACCACCCGGAACCTCCACTGCCAGACTAGAAGGACCAGAAGGACACGGCCCAAGAGCTGAAAGAGGCGCACTGCATGAGCCAACTAACCCGCCTAGCCAAAACTACTCCTGGCAAACACTTCGTTCAACGCCTGCAGCTCATTAATGCGCTTATCATTGCAGAACCAAAACTCCCCATACCTATTGACACCCACGCCCGCCTTAAAGTACGTCCCCTAACCCGTAATATGCTCCCTCAAATTCACCAGGGCCGCAGAGAGCAACGAGCCAAAGCCTTGGCAGCCCTCAGCCGTGGCCTGAGGAATACAATCCAAAAGAGGATAGAGCAATGCACCATAAAAGGCGCCGCGAACATCTCGGCAACCTCCGCAAAGCAAGAATGGTACTTCCCTCCCCATCTAAATTTATGTCACGGAGACACGCTACATATATTAGACAGGCGCAGACATTGTCCCTCCCCTGTGATCTGTTCCTCCACTACATACAAAAGTCACCAGGCCGTCCGCACTGTCAGGTATGCGGTGGCTATCCGGACAATGAACATACATATTGGCGCTGTGTACGGGCGACCTCGTCTTCCACATTTCTTTCGACCAACCCCTTCCCCCCTGATATTCCCTACTCGTGGTCTAGCTGGGCCGCTCCCCCTGAAAACCTACGGGCAGCCCTGTTGTCCCTCTTGGCTGCCCACATTGAAACTCTTTGTGCACCTCCGCCAAGCCCACCACCGTCGGAGGACCGTGGAACACCCCCTTCCTCCGTGGACTGATAACTCCGCGGCTCGGACTTGAGCTGCCTAATAAAGTTTAATCTCTCTCTCTCTCCAAAGCCTTAACAGAACGCTACCCCATACGGCCTGCCGCGTGGCCGCAGCGCTCCGCGAAGCGCCTGCGCCAAGAAGTGGCGAGAATCGGAGACCGCCGGCACATGCGCACTGCCCGCACGAGGCAAGAGCAGCGGCGCATGTGCCGGCATACATTTTTTTTTTGTTCTCGCTGCGAAAATAAGCGCACCCTCTTGAAGCCTGCATTTTTTAATAAAGGGGTCGGCGACCCGCGGCTCCCGAAGCAGTGTTTTGCGGCCCACCTCAGACCCCTCTTCGTCCTCTCGTCCCTACCTGTCTGAAGATCGACATGGCAGTTTTGACCTCAAATTGGTTCACAAACTTGTGACATTCGTGCTGAAAATGAACATGGGTATGATTTCCATTACAATTTTGTAGGTTATTTTCAATTCCCGAAAAATTTTCTGTTTGCGCCAAGCCCCTCCGCCACCACCACCCTCGATCTGCCGTCCGGCCCCCGCCGGGTCGGCTTCATAAAACTCGGCCCTTCGACTGAAAAGGTTACCACCGACCTCTGTTTAAACACATTATACTTAAAAACCCTTTTCGTCTGCAACTGGGCCACAGTGCACATTTTGTAAGTTTAGCCCGAGCTCCGCCATGGCGTGAAAAGGAGCTTAAAAATTGTTAAAAATTGCGCTAAGGTCCCTTGACCACGCATTTGTAACAGCGAAGATCTTCTAGTGCTGGCCTTGACGTCCATCTCTGTTGGTATCGTGTCACGCTTCCTCCGAAGCAGGTTTCTCCGAAGCCCAGCAAAAACCGGTTCCCAGCACGGAAAAATAATAACAAAATTTTATAAAAAAGGCTTTGGCTTTCACATTTTCGTATGACAGCTTAGACTGGCCCTAAAGGTGTCTTCTTAGTCATACAATTGTGTTTAGAGCTGAAGACTGGTGTATATATAAGCTCGGAAGCTGGCTTTCCCACATCGCCTGTTACGCAGTGAAGCATGGACCCCTACGGGAGTACGATGAGAGAAAACAGCTCTAACTGTTGTGTTATAGAAAGTATCCCGAGACAAATTTTATGACAATTAGCCGCCAAGACGGCTCCACTATTATACACCGAGTTTCATTTACTTTTCAAAGGTAGTTAGTTCACAGAGAAGCCGTAAACGTTGCAGAATTAGTCATGCATGGCCATCCACGGAGGCAGTATGGTTGCAGAAAACGGCAGCAACTGTTGTTTTACCGGACCTAACCGGAAAGAAATTACATGACAATTAGCCGCTGAAACGATTCTAGCATTACGCACAAGAAAGAAGTTGAAGCTAAGCGGAATCTTCGTTAAGACAACCCACAGCTCCGCTGTTTCGGCAGCTTTCACACTGGGTGAAACCGGGTTTACTTTAAAAAAAAAAAAAAAAAAAAAAACAGGGTGTTGCGACGATAATTGGAACACTAAGATTTTTTTCCTGAGCGAACCGCCGCACTGTTCGCGCTCAAACTTGCCACGAAGGTCGCAATTTGTGGTCTATTTTGTTTGATACAGGGAGCAACGATGGTGCTTACCTGTGTATTCTGAAAATAAACAAAAACGATTTTCGCCTATGGGAAAATGGCAGCTGATTCGGACGTGCGAGCCAGCGCAAGTTGACGTTGGAACGACGGAACCACCTGCAGAGTGAAACGCATGTTTGGGATCAACGTACGGAGCCCAATGGTGCTGCAGACGATCAGAAAATGCACCTAGATATGACCTAAAAGACGATCAGAAAACCCGATTTTCGGGCTCGCACGTCCAAATCGCCGCCATTTTCCCATAGGCGAAAATCGTTTTTATTTATTTTCAGGATAAACAGGTAAGTACCGTCGTTGTTCCCGGTGTCAAACAAAATAGACCACAAAATGCGACCTTCGTGTGAAGTTTGAGCGCGAACAGAGCGGCGGTTCGCCGAGGAAAAATTTTTAGTGTTCCAATTACCATGACAACACACTGTATATTATTTCGTCATCCTGCAAGGTTATTACGAGCAGACAAAATAGCCAGAAACAAACACACAGCCACAGCGGGCTAATCCCAGCTCCCGAATTAATTGTAACAACCGGTATTACCTTCCAATGAGGTTGAGGCGAAAGTACCTAAGCAATATTTGCAACGAATACGGCGCGTTGTAGCAAGCAACACACCTTCAATAATATCGCACAAGGGACTGCTCTGATATGTGAATGTTATTGTTCTCCTACCTTCAACAAGGAAACAATATTTCCGCAAATACAGGCAAGTAGATGATCTTTAGTGGCTAATATTGCATTGTGGCATGGTTGAAACCAAACACTAATATAACCTCGATAAGACTTTCAAGCGTGAAAATATTTAGACGTACGACGTAAACACTGCGCAGCTACATTGTTTAGTATTTTGCGAAATGTCAGTTTACAAGGCTTTGTAGCGCACGTCCCTGACCTTAACGTCTTTCATCGAAATAAATATCTTCGCGCTTGAAAGTCTCATCACAAAATACCAACTAGACCGCACCCACACGTTGTTGATATAACATCGCGTTCGGAAACTAACGATTTCAAGCGATTTTACCCGCCATATCTGAGCCCCGCTAACCTGACAAAAGTGGCAATGAATAAAATGGTGGTCCAGTTGTGTACCAAAGGAAGGGGCGTGTAAGCATAATGTATTAAAAATACAGGCTTCAAGAAAGTGCGCTCATTTTCGCAGCGAGAACAAAAAATGTATTCCGTTTTTTTTTTACCCCCATTTGATCCCATCCTTCGAGTACGAGATTACGTATACCTATAGTTCATATCACAAGCTAGCTGCAGCACTGTGGAGGCTACATTGTTATCAATAGTGCGCCCACTGAGGGCGCCTAATCCGCCGTGAAGGGGGTCCTGAAAGGACACTCCCTTCTCCCCTCTCGGCAAGTGGCACCCCACGGCCCCGGCGCCTTTTGTCGCTTCCTTCGCGGTGAGTTAGGCGCCCTGAGGGGGACAACAATGTAGCCTCCACAGTGCTGCAGCTAGCTTGTGACAGCTAGCTGAGCGGCCCGGCAGCGCGCCGTAGCAGACGACGCGTAGCTGCTCCCGCCTCGTGCGGTCAGTGCGCATGTCTAGGTGGTGTTGGCATGTCCTGGCTGTCTCCGATTCTCGCCACTTCTCAGCGCCGGCGCTTCGCTGAGCACTGCGGCCACGCGATCACCGGTTCGGACCGCACTGTACGTAGATGCCGCGGAGAACCGTCACAAGAACTCTTTCGCCTTCAACACCCCCCTAATCAACTCACTCACGATTCGTACCTCGGAAACTGCAAGGGCGGAAGAGGCGGCAATCGCACTAGCCCTGTCGTACCACCCAACCCCTGAATTAATTTATCCGGTTCGAAAACGACCATTGGAAATTTTGCTGAAAAGTGCCATCTCACCCCAGGCCCTCAAACTTCCAATGCAAAATACACCCACCATCCAAGCCCACATTGGGCTTGGAGGCAATGAGGCGGCTCATGCAACAGCCTGAGCAGCTCTCGCGCGTACCCCAGCTCCATTGCTTCTCAAGGAGCCAGGTCAGCTAGCGGCCGCGTAAAGCCCCACGTATTACTACCTCCAGTTCTTGTTCTTGTAAACACATTTTAAATGACTAAACCTATTGTAAAGTATTTTTTATGTGTTTATTGTTCCGCCAGCAAACCACCAACAAGGCGAGGAAAAATCGTCTGCTCAGAGTAGCCGCGGCTCACAGCTCCTCCTTGCTTGCTTTTAGCAAATCAGGGCTTGCTCAAAACGGACACTTTTTAAACAGAAAACAGAAAAAAACGCGAGAATACCGCCCGTGGTAATGGGAGCGCTGCCACACTGCCCGCCCAGAGAAGGGGCATACACGGTACACATTGTGGTGTACGCAGAACGCGGTCCTGTGGGCGCTGGTCTCCAAGGCAGGCTGCTGGAACGCCGTGCGGCAGCTGCAGGCGGCCCTGGACGCGGTGCGGGTCAAGCTGGCTTACGTCGGCCTGTACTGTAGGCCCGCAAGACAGAGGCGGTGCTAGTGTACCTGGCCACCCAGGCCCGCCGCGGGGCCAGTTGCCAGAACCTCGACGGTGAGGATCTCAGCTGGAAGACCACTCTGCGCTATCTGGGGCTCCCCGTGGACCACAGCGTCAACTTCTGCCAGGCCGCCAAGGAGCTCCAAGAAGAAATTTTCTTGTTCTTTTTCTTAGACTACTTCCAAGTTACACGCATGTTGGTCCGCACAGTCCTAAAAGCACATAGTCTTAGAAGCTTGTTCTCCAGTTTTCTTCTTTTATTCTTTAATACCATTAAAACTATTATTCTTCGAGATTTAGCTGAGGATACCTAACAACCGAAGCTTTCAAGACTACAAACATTGTTAGATCAACTCCGGTTGTCGGTTCAGTGGAGGAGGAGGGTTGCGTTGACAGACCTCTGGGTGAATGGGTGGGGGACAAAACTTTTCCCGTAGGTGTGCCACTGCTTCGAGTTGTTAATTCGCTCTCGCGCAACAAACAGCGAGCCTCCTGGTTAGTTCAGTTGGTAGAGCGGCTGCCCTAGACAGGCGGCGGTACCGAGAGGACGAATTTTTTGTTCAACTACGAAGTTCCTGAGAAAGCTGTGCATTTGTCCTTTGTAGCCGTACGGTTGCATTTACGGTGGATGTCAAACTTTCCTTCACAGAATGCTAGTAGTAGTAGTCATATAAGCCACTAACGCATATACAGTCAAACCCAGCTATAACGAACAGCGTGATTCAATGTGATTTGTCCGCAAGACCAGGTAGTTTGATAAAAACTGAACCCGCTTATAACAAACTGCAGGACATAAACAATGCGAACGTTGATTGAAAATGCAATAACAAAACAAAGTCTGTGGCACTCACAATGAATATAATCTACTCCAGAAAAAATTTATTGCAGAGAAATGTGCACCTATTTGCAGTACCAAATGATCTTCCCCTGAACACAGTGTTTAGCACCACCAATGAGAATCGCACTCTCAACCTGCAACATCGTTTTGATGAACTCCAGTCCACTTCCCTGCATTTCTGCGCAGTATCGCTGGAGAACATCAGTAGCAGAAAGGGTAGCAGAACATCGGGCGGGGAGTTCTGGACTCGAGGGAGCAGCACACAGTTCTGGTCATTTCTTTTTCTCTTTCCAAAAGTGCAATAGGCCCGAGGCTGCTGGCATGCACTTGACCATGTGGCAGGAAGTGGCCAAGTAGGAGTGCTGCAGCCTGCGAAGCGAGGCGAGGCTGGCGAAAGGCGCGGTTTGCTCCCAATGCTGCATTTCACGGAAACGCGGGCAGGCAGCACCAAGGCAGAGCTGTGGCTCGGAGGCTAGGTTCAGCCAGCGCAAAAACGCAGTGGCCGGCATTTGGTGACTGATCGCGCGCTCAGTTTGATGTATCCAATCCAATGTTTAGTTCATTATAAAAATACAGTTTATGCATAATGGCAGAAGAAATTTGAGTGATCGATATAAAGCATAAATTGCTCTATATGAGTTTGTTATATTCGGGTTTGACTGTAAGCCAAGAAGAGTGCAGCAAGACACACCGACATTTCAAGCGTATAACATTTTAATTGGGTTGAAAGTTGTCGAGCTGTGGCGCAATGATCCTAGAAAATGCTTCAACGGCCGACGTAAAAATGAAATCTAAGGACGCACTGGCACACAGGTGGTGAACACTACAATGATTTAAAAGGTTCAATGGTCCAGTTTGACCTAGTCTTTTAGTCTTTTGGCATAGAGTCAACCTGATCATCGGCCTATTTCGGCTGGTCTTTTGTCTCACAAACTACGGTTAACAGAAGTGAATGAGTGAATGAAATCTTCAATGAGAACACCAAGCGTTGCTGTTCGGGCACTGGCCCAGTGGAAAAAATCCCTAGTCCGGAATCCCCTGGTTGCGGCTGTCTGCACGGTCCCTTTCCACCAGGTCAAGCGGGAACGTAGGGTCATTGCTGGCCAACCATACCGTCTACTGTTGTATGGAGAGGTTGGGGACTGGTAGCAGATCCGGTGTTTTCTGGCACTCCCACACCTGATGGTATGGTGCCGGGCAGTAGTTGGAGGTGGCTGGATAGTCTGATACGCGTTAGCTTGTAGTCGTCTGAACGTTGTTGCTTCATCCCTGGTGAGTCGATGGTGTGGTAGCCTGCCAAGATGCCTCAGAGGCGTTGAACAGATTGTGGGTTAGGTAAAAGAAGTAGTGAATGGCCCATGAGAAAAATGGCCCGGTGTACACATGCGCAGGCAGCGGCGTGAGCCACCTCATTCCCCTCGAGGGACTCGTCTCCCGGCACACAAACTATATACTTAGGGAATGCTTGGTCTTGTTTGGAAGAAGATGAAGTGCCGTTTTAGGAATGCGACCTTGCAGACAATTTCTCGAAGCTGCCTCAAAGTCGGTGATTATGGTGATTGGGTTTTGGGTAATGGTGATGACGTGAGCTATAGCGGCTTCTTCCGCAGAATGAATGGCCGTGGTATTGACTGTACAGGATATTATTTGTTGTCCCCATTCATTCGCTACACACGTTACATGGGTGGGATGGTGCGGAAGGAGCGAACGATTTGGAATCCACTCCTTTAACTACAAAATCCCAAGTGACACACAAGCATTGATGTTTTCACCGAAAAATAACACATAGAGGTACACAAGGCTCAGTCTTTCAAACGAACCAAAGTTGGCTTCATAGCCCCTAGCCCTTTCAAAGTGTGATGACGTAGTAATATGTTTTTATTTCTGTAGAGTCGCTTACATAAATGTAAGGATTTCGGGCATGACGTTTTTAATGCATCTAAAAAAAAATCTCGAAAAACCCGATACTGGCAAGGTTAGGTGTATCATGAATCAGTTGAGCACATTCACTCCCTTCTGGGGACTTTTGTTTCTACAGGGCAAGGCATTTCCTATAGAGGCCAATAAGCCCCCTCCATTCATAAACCTAAACTGACGCTGAACCTCTTACGGGCGATTGGCATTACTCAAAGAAATGCTTGAAACACCGAAAAGCAAATGCGCTCTTAGAAGCTTGTCCAAGTTTTGAAACTTTATTCGCACATTACAGCACTGGGATGACTGGCAAAGAAACTACATAAATATTTGTCAAACAAAAACGTGTCTTAACTGTAAACTCACTGCTATGTCTTCTTGGCTGGATCTAATAGGGACCTGAAATAAATAAAAAAAAAACATCAACAGTATTTCCCCACAGTATACTACTGTTGCGCCAAACAGACAAGTGAAAAAATTGGTGGGTATCTGTCAGAAACAAAAAATTTCGCTTGAAGAACTAAGGTTATCACAATCTCTCATGGTGCCACTGAAAAAGAAAACTGAAAAATGGTAAAGACGTGGAGTTGTGATCCAGCCTACTTATTAATTGTAAAAACTGTTGCGGTATGCCAATTTCAAAACTAGTGCAGCTGTCTATAGAGTCTGGTCGTGAACCCAACTGGGGAGCTACTCTTTACAAACAATATCAGATTTTATCCTCACGACAAGCAGAGCACACTTTAGTCAGGATCTCTTCCCTATGCTACGCTCTCACTTTTTATTCACAGCCAAACGATTTATATGCACCCAGCATTGAAACTTTTAATCGTGCTGCCTATCCGTGTCTCACACAAGTTCATTTGCGGTTCGTTTCTATTCGGCTCAACAGAACGAAGCAGCTTGACATGTGTAAGAGAGGATACTGGTAGAATATGTGCGAGAAATACTGACACAAATATTTGCTTTTGATTGATTCTCACGACCTTGAATACTGTGCGAGATTTCCCGCACCACTCGGTTCTCAATGAGCTACTGCAGACACCCTCCCTCCCTAGCACTTCAAATTTAATTTTTTGCGCGCACACAAAAATTTCCTTCCCATTTTCACTTACCCGAGGTCTTTCAATGATGCCGTTTGTGATCCTCGTTTGGCCGGCTTTGCCTGGGTGAAAAATTAAGAAAATACAGTCACAGTCAAACCCGCGACAACGAAATCCCAAGACCGCAAAATTATTATGGCAACGAAATATTTTCATATTCTTGGCGAATGTCCATAGGAACAAAATGTTCTTGGAACGCGATCCCATCTTAAAGAAATTCGTTGCAAGCAAGTCGCATTCTGTCTACCCATTTGAGGCTAACAGTATCCAAAATGTGCTCAAACGCATTTTTTGCGGACTCAAATTGCGTAAACTTCTGCCACAGCGCAGTTGCACGGCTGCCGCCACTATATTTGTTTACAAATAAGACCGTGCAACAGGCGGCCGTGGAAGCAGCCTCGCAATGACGCCACCGGGGGGCGACACAATTTTAGTTGGACTACACAGCTTGGCCTAGGCTAACTGGCCATTGCAGAACCGCACGCATGCGTTCCTCGTGTGCATGCGATCGGCACATTTGGTCTCGATAAGATGCCTCGACCAGGCCAAAAAGCGGCAGTTTTTATTGCTACAGTATAAGGCAGCCGACATAGCCCAAGCCAGTGGCGCAAGTGGAGGAAGGGAGGATAACGCTGACAAGTTCGGAACAGAGTGCAGCTCGCTCTCTACAATTTTGAAAAGCAAGGCGCACGTGTGCAAAATAAAACGGTAACTGCTGCGGCCTTTCCGGACGTCAGCAAAGTGGTGCTCATTTGGTTCTGTGAACAGCACTGGAACAACAAGGCATCACTGTAGGGCAAAGATCATGAGCAGAAACAGCTGGATTTCACTTGCATTTACGGTGCCGAGGACCACGGACAAAAGCGTGCAGAGAATGCAAACCCATGGGGCGTTTTGGGCACATTTCACATAATTCAGTCGTGCTTAGGCACGCACGATGACTAGCAATGAGGGGGCGATTTACTAGTGGTTGGGGGCAATTTCCTAGCTGTTTATGCTTCATTCTCACGGCAATAAAATTCTCACAAAAGTGAATTTTTCAGCTTTCCCCAACGGTTTTCCTATTTCGGGGTTCGACAGCAACAGCCATCCGTAACAATGCTTGAAAGCAGGCCAAGGAAGATGAAAAAAAAAATTGACTGAAGTTGCTTTCACCACAGCAGAAGCAGGTAGAGTGGAACACCTACCTGCGACGGGTGCGGCTTCCAGCCAATAAAAGACAAGATGTGAAATGTGGCTGGGATGGTGCCGTCCTCTTTCCCATAAAGCTCTGCATTTCATTAGGCGGCAGAGAAAAAAAAGGCAACATTACTCTTTCTACAGATGGTTTGGATGTTGGCTGCAAAGGAGGGGCTCACAAAATCTGGAAACGTATTCGCTACTACAGTGGTTACATGGAGTGCTACAGATAGGGGTGCCTAAAATCACATGAAATGAAAACGAGAAAGAAATCCGAAGTTAAGCTCTCTTTCGAAGAAACTTAGAAGCACATATTATGAGGGGAGATGGGTGTCTCTCTCTCTCATCCACCCGCCCACACACAAAGACACAGATACGCACATGCATGCATGCATGCATGCACATTCCTCTACAATCAACTATGCTGGGTCAGCTTTAGTGAAGCTCAGTAAGGCTGCGAGCCTAGGTTAAAGTAAGTTGGTCGAGGAGAGGTTACATTGGGTCAGAAAGAGCTAAATAGCACCAGAGGCATTACGCAAGAAAATGCAGCCAGACAGCACTGAACACACAGTGACGGAAGCATTAACCAGGAATGCTGTTTCAAAGGTACAGTATTAAGCTCAATTTAAACGTGCACATGGCCAATTTTCTGTTGTAAAAGAATAACAGTGCAACAACTTTTAAAGCCTGGCACAGGCTTTGTACAGACGCCTGAACTCCACTTAACAGTGTGGTAAGACCGCCCTTCGCCCAGTTCACGATCTAAACATCTTCTTCAAAGCTTAGGTTCCAAGTACTCAGAGGGGGGGGGGGGGGGGAAGAAAAAAAAAAGAAGTTTACTTAAATTAAAAGAGTCCTGCCCCTGGGCTAAGAGGCACTACATAATCGAGGGCTAAAGATGAATAATTTAGGCAACATGAGGATTTTTAAAGTGCAGGAGACTTCAAAAGTTGCGAAGGTAATGTTGCATTATAACTGCATTCTCAAACTTCAAGATGGTTACCTCCCATGCATTTTTAATGTGCAGTACATAATAAAATGCATAATTTGCAAATTTAAGATTTATTCATTATACTAACAGTGTAATTAATGATAGTTTGTTGAAGGAAATAAAATAAAAATGAATGAACGGAGTAAAAGATGCCCGTCTTAAACACCGTCCTCGTGTGATTTAGACAAAAATTGAAGGAAAATCCGTAAAAACAAAGATGCACCGAAAAAGAAATCCGAAAAAAAAAAAAAAAAAAGCAAAAAGCACTATGTGCATCTGCACAAAAATGAATAGAGGGAAAGTCAACACATTTAGCTGGTACCAAAGCGCTGGTGTACTTATCTGAAATTTCGGTTCTTGTATTTGAGACTGATTGCAGAACCCTTGACAATTTGCTCACGGAAAAGTCTGGCTATGGTTTCCCTACGAGGGCGATGATGACAGGCGGACTTGATTCTAACATGCGCGATTTCCTGGCGATCGATTGATTGACTGTAGGGTTTAACGTGCCGACACAACGCAGGCGATGAGGCGCGCCGTAGTGGAGGTCTCTTATGGATTAATTTTGAGCACCTGGGGATCTTTAACGTGCGCTGAAATCTTCTACACACCGGCGTTTCCGCTTATTGTCTCCATCAGAAAAGCGGCCGCCGCGGCCGGGAATCGAACCCGCGACCTCGTGCTCAGCAGCACAATGCCTTAGCCACTGAGCCACCGGGGCGGGTGTGATTTCCGGGCACATTTTCCCAGGGAAAAACAACACAAAGAAACAAAGTTGTGCTCTGTGGAGTCGCGCAAACACAGCACATTGTTCTTATAGCCTGACGGAGACAGCGTCGACAGAGCGCAGACACTCACGTTGGTAGATTGCAGCCGCTGCCACCATGGAGTCCCTGTGAAGGTGGGTCTTGCGCTTCCACGAGGCGTTGTTCTCACCCATCCCTGCAGGCAATCGACAAACAGCCGCGCAAAATACAGACACAACGTCACGATCGTGCTACAAGTCAAAGCTCGTCAGAACAAACACTGATAAAGAAAATTACTGAACACAGTCAAACCTCGTTATAACGAAGTAGTATTGGGAAAGTAAATTAGTTCATTATAACTAATATTCGTTATAACAGTAGAGGCAAAAATCAGCTAAACAAATCGACAATCTGGCTCGCGCAAAAATACTTGATCCAAAAATGCATTTTTTGAGGCTTTGAACCCACTATACACAAAGTAACCCTTACCTTTCTCCTTGCTGCATTTCGAGCCAAAAATAAGCGGATCATCAGTACGTGAAATCACAACAGAACAGATTTCACTTGACAAAACAGGACTGCGTCCTTATTGATTTGATGAAGGATGTGATCTTCGTCTGGTGGCTACTCACAGCACTCAGCAGGATGAACTTTTCCACAGTGTCCGCGAACAAAAGGGCCTCTATACTTCTGCAGTTTAGGACTATGGGGGTTTTTTCCAATTAGCTTCTTAGCCTCCTGGTCAAATATTTCTGCGTTATATCCAACATCGCGCGGCTCTCCCGGTTTCAGTTTCGTTATAAAGGAATAAGTGTCATTGAAGTAAAGCGTGACCAAAAAAAGTCTGTATTTATTTTGCTATAGCAGGCAATTCGCTAGATCAGTGTTCGTTATAACGAGGTTCCACTGTACAACGAAGGAAAATCAAAATTTGGTTGGTCATGCTCAGGCACGCATGTATACATATCAATGTTGCTTTACATGTATTTCGCGACATCTGTCAATTTCCCAGTATGATACGGCCATTTGGTTGTTTAGAACGCGAGTCTATGCGGTTGCCTCTCCTTTGTCATGTCTTCGTGCATGCTAATGTACTCAACCGTAATATTCATGTCTTACACGTGTAATTTGTGTGTTTATGTGCTTATGTGTGTGCATTGTTACAGTGTACTATGTGATTCACTGCCCTTTGCAACCAGTATCCATATTTCATTGCTCATTTGTTTCTTCTGTGTGTCGCCCTCTACTTCGAGTGCACCACCCAAGAAGGCCTAGCGCTTTTCGTGGGCACTCCCAGATAAATTAAAAAAAATGCTGAATTTCTATGGCACTTGCGTTGCTTATAACGAAACTATCCGTTATAAATTTTACTCACCATGCGGCTAAAGTGGCCTTTTTCATAAGTGCCATCATAAGGCTGCGACAAATACTAGCCTCAGACAGGGCAAAAAGCAAGCCAGCAGACAAAGTAACAGACAATAGAAGTAACAGCAAAAACAAAAAGAAAAAGAAAAAGGCAAATTTTTTTCTCTTTTCCATGCTTCACATATGATTTAAAACATTCCTGGCCAGCCAGTTTTCTTGACCAGTACAGGCAAATTTTTTTCTCTTTCCCATGCTTCACATACGATTTAAAACATTCCTGGCCAACCAGTTTTCTTGACCAGTACTCTTACATTGACAAAGCAATGCCAAATAACTTTCAACAACAAAATTGAACTTTCTGAAGTCACAGGCATCTGTGAGCTCATTTGAAAGCCAAACCGAGTAAGAATAGATCACTTCCAAATAGATCACTTAGACATAAGCACCAGATTTTCAGATAGTATACATTAGCGTGAAACTCTATGGTCGCTGGCGTCATTTACTAGCTCAGTGTCGCCAGACCATTGTTTTCGTGTTGCAACAAATCTGGCAGAATTTTTTTTTTATTTTCGGGTCCTTCATCCAGCTCTTTGCACAAGCACATAACTGTGTTCCACTGCGAAACACATGCGGTTGCTCCCGGTTGGATTTTGTTGCTTCTTTGAGGATACGGCTGCCCAGCCCAGATGGACCACCGGAATTCGTTGGAAGTAGATTATCGACAAGCTGTCTTACCTTTCAGGTCCGTCATGAGGTGAAAGGCAGTCGGGTAGTTCACTATCATCTCGTCCGAGTCCTGGACAAAAAAAGCGTTAAATTTTTGACACCTTCTTAGCAAATCAGATATCATTTCCAAACAAAAATGACGCATAACTTTAATGTGATTTCAATCGGGATGCTTAAAATGGTTAAAAAAAAAGATTCCTGCATTTTCACACACCTACAGGCAGCACCAAAGTTTACAAGGTTTACAAACAGTACTTTCGTTTCCCCCTCTGCTTCAATACTCTGGCTGTCCAGATGACCAAGCAAGTCCCCAAACGGAAGTGACCCGCTTTATGTAGGGCACTTCCATTTGTAGGAGGGTGGCTGCAGAGTCACCACTGCTTGATACATTTTCTTTAAAATCTTGATTATTTGTACGAATTTTGAGATAAAAGTGGTATCATCATTATTGGGACAACGCTGCCTTTCTAATGAACCAAACCTGTATTTTGTATTTATGGCTCCTTCAATGACTCAAATTCTTGGCAGGAAGACGAGGCTGGAGGGGTGTTCTCTCAATAGCAACCAAGTATTTTGAGTTTCGAGGTCGTTCAAGTTAGTTGGTGGCCGACAGAAAATGCTTTTTCTCGTCACTCCTCTTCCCATGAGTACAAAAGAGTGATTAGCACGGCATTTTTCTCTCTTGATTATCCCCACATTTCTCCCTGCGTTATCCCTACAATTATGGGACACCTCTGTGAATTAGTAAGGGTGTGGAAAAAAAAAAAAAAACGCCACAGATAAATAGGAAGGCAAAAGAAGAGGAGCAAAAATCTGGAGCCCTGTAGATGCTCACAAGAAAACACTACTTGTTTCTATTGCACTAAACAGTTTTAGTCAGTACAAGTAATAGAAAAAATAACTGGAAGTGACAAAGCCTTACATCATCAATAATTTCTCATGTTCCGGTAATATTTTGGGGGTCTTTTCATTTACAATAATCTAGCAGGTGCAAAAAGTCCAAAAAATCAAGGAGATAAAAACGCCCATTTGAACGTATAATACAAAAATGATTTAAAAGGGAATTGACTGAGCTCTCACTTGAGGCTCTTACCTGTTTGGAACGTAATATCCTGTTTCTATACAAGGCTAAAAAGTAGAGCTTAAGCTAATTTCCAAGAACTACAAGATACAACCTTAGACTTCCACGATTCAATGCTCAACTTTTTAAACGTTGTTCGCACACGGTTTTGTGAACTATAAACGTATTCGCGACACATTACATGATGCATTGCGGTGTTAGACACGATGGTGCGAATGCGTGCTAAAAATAGCCTAGGCATGCAGAAAAATTTGAAGATTAATTGTCTACCGACCACTAAAGGCATTACATGCCTACAATTGGCAGGCTCTCACAATATTTCCAAGCACTGCAGTTAGGAAATTATTGAAGCACTTCTCAGGGGGGAATTTATGCTGCCTTTAAAAGGCACAAGAGAAAGATTCACAGCAAACACGCAAGCACACAGTATCACTGCAAGGACACCTTAGTGATGCATGTGGACACTGCGAGCTAACTTTCTCGAACGCCTGAGAACTCATTACAGCTCTCTCTCTCTCTCTCTCTCTCTCACGCACGCACGCACACAGAGACAGACAGACAGAGAGACATAGAGAGAGAGAGAGAGAGAGAGAGAGAGAGAGAGAGAGAGAGAGAGAGAGAGAGAGAGAGAGAGAGAGAGGGGAAACGAAACCCGCGAACCAGAAATTAACAAAAAAGAGCCTTTTGATGCTTTTAGCACTGAAACAGCTTATAATGAAAGAAAACAACATCTTACTATTGTCAGAAGCGTGAAACCAGCCTGGTTTAGAAGAGCCGCTAAGTCGGTGGGCTGCACAAACGGAGATATGTGTGCCCCGAAGCCCTGGTTGAATAAAAAAAGAAAAGAAAGGTGTTTTTTTCATGACAAGAACTGTAAAAAACAGAGTTCACATGCTCCACTAAAAAAAAAACTAGCCACACATACCCAATGCAATCAAGCTTATTGTCCTTATCCTCCTCCGCATTACTAACCTGAGCAGTTCGATCATAGTCCCTGGAAATTGGGCTAATCTGCCCACCGGGGCCTTCAGCGAGGTCCTTATTGTGATGAAAGCCTTGGGCAGACAGTGCACCGGTCAACTGCAGCGCCCTCTCAGTAAACTGGCCCTTTTCGATACTGAGACATTTTTCTAAAAACTAGATAGTTGTTTTGATACCTTCTCCTGGCAATTTTGTTTCTTTGCATCCTCTTTCAGGTCTGAATAAATTTATTTAGGAATTTTTACTCTGTGAACAACACTGTTAACGCCTCTGCTCGTCTCCTCACCGCAAAGTGCAGACGACCACAGCAGGGGTGGAAGCAGGGTCTAGCTTTTTGGAGCAGGCACGGGAGCAGTAAAAGTCTTATTTTGGAGCAGCTTTGGAGCAGCAAAAATCCCATTTTGGAGCAGGTTTGGAGCAGTTTAGAGGCTATTTCGGAGCACTTTTGGAGCACACTGACTGCTTTAAATAATGCGGCTGAGCGCACTTTTAAGAGCAACTAGGTAATCCAAAACTGCATGAAAAATAGAATTGGGCACAATTATTTAGCAGGCGCGCAATAAATCAAATAAGAGCTAGCACCTTGATATTACCCTTTACTAGGGACTGAAACCTGCTTTTTGCCCATTCCTTTAAATGTAGCGACTTTTTGGCTTTTATTTGTATAATAATCAACACTATGTTATTAACGGTGGCTGCTTTTTTAATTTTTTGGTAAAGTAGTTTCGAGCTAAAACAATCGCGTGCAGCGCGCCGCCCCGCTGCCGCCGTCACCGCAACCGCGAAATCAGGCGTCGCGAACGTGCCCTACCCACGCGGCACTCGCCGAGCGCGCATCGTCTCCCATCGATAGGCCCCAATACGAAGACGGGCGCCGTAAAATATGATGCCGTATTCGTAGCAAGCTGCCGCCGCCGCGTCGACCGAGAAGGCAGGCATCATAGGCAGGCAAAGGCAGGCAGCGAACGAAGACGGCGATTTCACGACGCCTCATTTCGTGGTAGACGCGAAGGCGAAAGCGGGCACGGCATCCCATCAAGACGCCCGCTTTCGCGGTCGAGTCGGGCCTCGTCGGCGCGCGAACGAGTACGGCGGCTGTGTGGCGCGCTGCACGAAACTGTTTTAGCTCCACAACACTTCTTTTATTAAAGCAGCGCGAAAAATTCGGCTTCAAAGGAACTTCTGATTAAAAAGGGCCGTTATTAACTGCGGAGCTGTGGTTACTGGCCGTAAGCTCGGGTTCGTGCGCGCCGAAAATTCCCACCGAGGAACGCTAACGCGCACGTGTCCCGCGGCTCTCGACCTGACTCGACAGCGGAGAGGAAAGTGATAGCAGCCGCCGCAACACTAGAGGAGCGTGCGCATGCGCTCAGTATCGTACAATAGCCCACGCGCGCAGCGGCTTCGCAGTTCTCGGTTCGTGCAGGTCCCGAAAAATTAGACCAATCACCAAAAACTACTGTGCGAAGGGGTCGTTCCCCTTACTTCGAGCAGCTGCAAATTCCAAGAGGCCATGCATCAAGTTATAAAACTAGATAACTGTTCAAAGTACTTTTACTCATGCTGGTGACAGCCTTCCGGGAAAGCCGTGGCGATAACAACGTTGCAATAAACTCCACGAGGGAACCACGAGTGCACTAAACTGCCGTGGCTATGGATGCGGCTGCGTCTATTATGATAGATATGATAGATATACTGTTGCCGTTCCCTTTTAAACGGGTGATCGACGGGAAATCCGGCGCTGTGTTGCCCGGACGACGACAAGACTCGGCTAAATTTGGTGTTGTATGCTCTCAATGGACAATAATCGCACAAATTGCCGTTTCTGCGCAGCTTGGCGCAGCAGGGCAAATTGGCGCACAATGGCGCAATTTGCGCAGCAGTTCCACCCCTGCCACAGCGAAAAAGCGGCATGCAAGCAGACAACGCTAGTTTTTCACTTTTAATTGCTAAAAAAATATATCAGGCGAGAAAAAGTAAGCAAACAAATAATTTTTCAATAAAAATTTATTAGAACAGCAATTTGATTCTTAAAAATGCCTTAATGTCAAACAAGGTGAGTGCGCTACATGGTGCACTGAGATGGCGCCACAAGCAACCGGTGTTCTGTTTTTCACGTGCTTTCATCACTGCGGCGACACACTGTTGTGATGCAAAACTGGCCCGGACGGCAGACTAGCCACATTTCTGGGGACTACAGTAGAATGTGGTGTGGGATCATGATGCTGCTCTGCATTGACCACAAAAATGTCCACAATAACCCACAAAAGAAATCTCTCCAATGCACCCAAGTAATGCTGCCAGAATTTACAAGTTGGAGCTAATTTGGCGCACAGGACGGCCATTGATACCAGACGCCTATACTGACACAGCACGTTTTTTAACAGCACGAAGGAAATGGTAGGAATTTGACATAGGGCCAGCCTCAACGAAACATTCACTCTAAATGCCTACAACACTCCTAGATGCCTCTGCATTCAGGGGTGAGACAGCTGAATCAGATTTAGGAGCAGTTTTTGGAGCAGCGAAATCTCAATTTCGGAGCAGAAGAACAACATTTATTAATTCACCTCCGGAGCGTAAAAAAAAATCAAATTTTGGCAACTCAAGCGAAGGGGTGTACACTTTTAATCGGTTTTGAACGTACAAAACACTGAAACTGCCTTTCAATAAAGTTTTTTTCTGCCAGAGTATCGCGAGGTACGAACTGCACTACCTTTTTACAAACCATTTCAAATTATTAGCCTCTATGCTTAGATAGCGTGGAGCGTCGTTGAAAATATCGAATTAAAAAACTAAGCAATCGTAAAGCACTTTAATTATCATGTGAATGCGAAAATTACTATTTTTGTAATCCCAGACTCGGCTTTACGCACAAGTGTAGAATCACGTCAAAAGGTGCGAAAGCGAGGTGACAGCCGTCCCCCACCAGCCCTCCCAATTCAATCCCCAGGATGCTGGTTCACTACGATCGCAATTTGAGTAACGTTGGTATGTTTAGCCAGCTCCCTCTCGGCATTAAATTCCACTTCAGATAGATGAACCATTATCACTAGCGGGCAATAACTTAAGCACAAACCGCCGCTCAAGGCCAAAACACGGCGAATTCGCGGGCACCACGTTGTTTTTGATGAACTCCCGTCTTTCGAGTCGCGCAACTTCCCGCAACAGATCAAACGACTCAATGTAAACCCAGCCACGCCCATAACCAAAACCATGGTAAAAATCGGCGAAGAGCACTCTGCCCGAACCACTCGCAACTGCTTGGTTCTGCGGACATGTTTTTTAATCTTCACCACACCAAGATGGCGGCGCCCAGTAATGTCTTCCGGATATACAGCGCTCTGAAAATTGCCGTTTTTTTTTATAAACGTGCACAAGTTTGTCGTCTCAGTACACGTAAGTATTTTTTATACAGGACTTTGCAATGGTTTTCAATGGGAAATAAACTCACAGAATATAACGACATTGTGACTTTCGAAAAAACTATCTTGGGGACAATTTTATGCAGATTTTTATTGAATGATCAATCAATTAAGCCTTTTCGAACAGCATCACCTGGGGGTGCTGGAAAATTATGACACCAGCAAGCATTTTTACCCCCTGAAGCTGACGGGAGCGTTAACATCCTTGGCTCTCAGACTGTTTTGGAGCAGTTTGGCGCAATTCTTGCAATTTTCAAGCTTTTGAAGCAGCCTGGCGCAGGAACACAAATTTGTATCAAAACTGCGCAATATGCGCAGCTGTCTCACCCATGTGCATTGATGGCAGCTTTTGTGGACCCCACGCTATGAGATACATATGTACGCAACCACCCTAAGCCACGAAGAGTGGGGGAAGCCCTGTTTCAATGTAACTGGAAGACACAAATATGGTCTAATGTAACTGGAAAGCACAAGAATGGTCTTACGCCTTCGCGTTCCGTCTCAGCCAACTGCAAGGAGCCCCTCAGCTCGTACAACGTCTCGCCTCCAAAGACGCAGCCCAGGAAAGCGCCATCTTGTTTCAGTGCAGTCCACACCTGGCATGACAGAAAAGGGGGGGTGGGGTGTAGGAGGAAGTCAACGACAATCCATATTTGCAGAAAGTAATTGAGTTAATTGTTCGTTGTCTAATTTTTTCGTAAACATAGCACTACTTCAAATAAGTGTGCATCCCTAAGTCCTGTCTTCGCAGGAAATATGTCTTTGTATCTGAGCGCTTTTTTCTAGTGCATCTGCAATTTCAAAAGCGTGGCAGAGTGTTCTAGACTTGAAATGCAAGTTTGCACTCAGGCTTCACTGCTGGAAAAGAGGAGGTGCTCATACACAAGCAAAAGTGGTATACAGAGACCTTTTTGCTGCAATGCAAAAGAGCCTATGGGCACACACATAATTATTCTAGGATTCTTAATAAAGCAGCTAACGAGACAAACAACAAGCCCAACTAAACACTCTCTTATTTTGTCCACGATATACAGGGTGTCCAAGTTATCATGCACCAATCTTTAAAGAAAGCGCAATGATGTTACTCGAAAAAAATCTCGTGCATAATGTCTCCAGTACAGTGGAGCAGCCCCCAGTAATTCTTTTGTTAGTGAGATTTAATTAATTATAATCAATTATCTAACTTGAGCTATACTGTCCTAATCATTAAAGCGCTAATGAGGCACTTATAGGTACCACAAGAGGCATCTAACTGCGGTATTTTCAGTGATGAATTAATTGCATACTAATTTACTCTGACTTATAAAGAAACCCCGCGAAATATGAAAAATACCCTGTGACAGTGCTCCCGCCCGCATTATAAGGCAGCGCCCTCAAATAAGCTTATTGAAAGCAACTGCTTTGCCCGTCACACGCCCGAAGAGGCAGCGCATCATCTTGATAATGGCATGCATGGAAGGAGCAGCAACAGCAAGTTTCGAGGGGCAAGTACGCAATTAGTTTGTCGCTTAAAATACCGCAGTTATACCCCTGTCACACGGCAAATCTAATGTCACTCAAACTGAATGACATTAGCTGTAAATGACATTCGGCTCAGCCGTGCAGGTCTACACGGCGGAACAAATGTCATTTGATTGTGATAGCGGTGACGATTAGCGAGCTCGCAAAACCGCAAAATTACATTTCAAGCGCATATAGAATGTTTTCACACATAATATTAAAAAAAAACGTAACAAAGGAATATTTTTTAAATAAAAACAAGAAAACCACCGATTTAGGTGACATCAGTAGACATCACAAGCTGAGACAAGTCTGTAAAAAATACGGATTAGGGTAGTGCGCGCACTGGGGACGAGATTTTCTTTTTTGTTAGTACTTGCTGGTCTTTCTTTATTAGAACAATACAAAAAAGAAAATATAAGTTTACTGACAGTTTTTAGAAACAGTATTCTTTGGTTTGTTACTGAATTTTCCTGTCTAGGGACGCGCTACTGCTGTCGAGGCTACTCATTCGGCCGCCAACTGAGGTGTAACTGAGGTCCGGGGCCTCAGTTAGCCGGTAAATGTCATTCGCCTTGAATGTCATTCGGTATTCTCGTGTAGCGCCGAATTAATGACATTTAGAGCGAATGACATTTGCTGTAAATGTCATTGGATCTGCCGTGTGACAGGGGTATTAGATGCCTCTAGTGGGTACCTACAAGTGCCTACTTCTCGAGTTAGATGATCAATTATAGTTAATTAAATCTCATTAACTAAAAAATTACTGGCCGCTACTCCCGTGCTGGAAACATTATGCTCTGGGTTCTCTTCGAGTAATGCCGTTGCTCTTTTTTAAAATCTTAGTACATGATGGCTGGGACACCGCATGTTTGTGTGCGTATGCGTGTGTGCATGTGTATATGCCCATTGCAACTATGGAATACATAGCGAGTAATTTAAAAGAAAAAAAAATGCTTCTTTGAGATGAACACGTTAGCCCTACCCGAGTGTTTGTAATTTTAAAATGCATAGACATATGTTCACAGTGAAATTTGTGAGAAACCCCTAATAGTATCTCAGTGAAGTGGGTACATATATGCATAACTATGGTTTTTGCCTTTCGGCAAATAAAAGCCTCCAATACTACAGTCTCAACATACATATACATAAGTTTTGTGAGGAAGAGGAGCCAGTTCTTCAATTCATTAAAAATGAACTTTTTACACTGTACAATTGTAAGGTTACTCAAGAGCTACAATTAACTCAACAACCTTCAGGTTGTAACTGCAGTAGGACCTGCAGCTATAACCAGCACTGTCTGCAAGCAGTGGCGACGTAAGCTCTTGATTTCCAGTTTCTAATTTTTTATTCTTATTAATTACTTTTACACACAACTGAGAATTGAAACATGAAGCTCTGAAGTGTTTCTTAACAACTTCCCCCTAATTTTGGCCTTTCATATTCAAAGCGCAAAAAAGACCGAAAACAAGAAGTAGCCAACACGAGCTGTTGTCCTTCTGTCCTATCGCACAACGATGCCAACCACTCACACACATTACCTGCTTGAATGTGCCAGGAAGGTTGTTGACCCAGTGAAGACTGTAAAATCACAAAAAAGTGGCTGTCACTGAATCGCAAACATAGATTCTTTGCCCAACATCAAGAGCTTTGAACAGCACACGACCGTACCTCAAGCTACTCAGAAAGATGTCCACCGAGTTCTCTGCGAACGGAAGGGACTCCTCGTCGACGAGGAGCTTTGTTGTGGGCACATCCTTTGGCCTTTTGCTCTGCTCCTGTATCGATTAAAACAACCAAAGTAAACATTAAAGGGGCCCTGCAACACTTTTTCCAACTTTTTTTCAAAATCTTACATGCTTGCAGAATGTGGTCGACCTCAGCCAAAAATTACTGCTCTATGCCCATCAGATACTTTAGAAACTTTCTCAAAAGGTTCTTCTCTCTTTCCCGGCCTTGGTGTTCTTCAACCACTCGAATTACGTCATTACAGCGGTGCAATGGCTATCGGCCGGCTTTCCTTCAGCTGCAGCAATGACTGCATTCGATAGCCACTTTATAAAGAAAGACACAAAAGCAAGGCAGAAACAGAAGGCGTATCTACAGCGATGAGCAAATCGCACAGTGCCGCTCTGTGGTGGCAATGACCATAGCTTTGACACTGCTTCAAGACGTGAAGAAAATGGTGAAAGCGTTTATCGGAAGTGGTGCAGAACCTTTCGGTGCCCTTCCACATTGTGAAGAAGGGTGACCAGCAAAGCTGGGTGCTGTCAAGGACTGCAGGAAACAAAACATGCTTGTTTATAATTTGCGATTGAACATAACTCCTAGCTAATTGGCTAAATGAAACCTGGAAAAACTAGAGTTTTATTCCAGTGTATAAACATGGGTTTGTTTCTCTTCCGTGGAAGCCAATGTATTGGCAGCACACAGGAACTCCACATCTGCAGCTTCACTGCAAGTTAAGTAATTATGAAAAGTAGATAAAACTCGGTGTAATGCCTTAGTGACCAATTTTTCATACAATTTACTTTGAGATAGTTTAGATTAAACAAGAGTTACAGCCATTTTCTGTAACCATAGTCCCTCCATGGACAGCAGTGAGCAAGTTCCCGTTCTACGTGACATTGTGGGCACACACTATCTGGGGGAACCAAGACATTTACAAGAGACAAAGAAATATGTGCAGACGAGAAAAAGATGCTTTAAAAACTGCTTGCCATTCTTTCTGACCCTTTCGACAAAGGAACCAACCCAGAATTTTCAGATCAGCGCTGATGCCTGAGTGGTGCCAAGCCTGGTAAAAGCCTTGCCCCCTGCTCAACAGCTTCACTATGTGTCCTAATTTCTGGCCAGAACGTGTGCGCTTGTCATGCCACAGGGAACTTGAGAGACAAAAAGATTGTGTCCCATCACCAACACCGTCGCACTTTCCTAATGCCAAATTATAGTTCCATTCAACTTGTGCCTCCACTCAAAGCAGCTGGCTGTTACTTATACCCCTGCCACACTGCCACTTTCAATCTGGATTGAAGCGAAGCATGATTGACTTATCGAGCACGCTCGACGCACCGCCACTGCTAGATTGAGAAGTTGCACCGGTTGCACTCATGTGACTCACGTTCGCCAGACGGCGCCAAAAATGTACTTTGCGGCCGGCGCCTAGCAACTTTGCGTGGTTGTAGGTATACGTAATTATATAAATGTACCCACACGCTTATCTGGGTCGTTATTTGGTACAATTTCTAGCGTTAGTTGAAGTTGTCAACTTCTGCACCATTAGTCAGTGGGGACGAGAGTATCACCGCTTTCGTCCAGTCATGCTTGGAAACCTCCATCGCGCTTGAAACTGCTGTGTAGCAGCGCCCGATCCGGATTGCCCTCGATCCGACTCAATCACGATTGAAAGTGCCCGTGTGACGGTGTATTAAAAGGTCCATGAAGACAAACTGCAACTTAGTCCACTTTGAAAAACGTGGCCTTTGGCAACTCACTCAGCTCTATTCCAGCCACAAAAGACGTTTTTTTCCCCCAGAAAAATGCAAGAAATATTGAAGAAATTTCAGATTTCGTGCCACAGTGATGCAATAAGGGGCAGCATTGGAAACACGGTTGTACGTCTGTTAACTGAACGTAAGCATTTAAGTGAGACGGCGAAACAAAATTAGAGGACCCACTACAATCGTCCAATCATGTTTCTTGGTGTCGGATATGGTCGGTGTCCACCAATCACACAAACAAGATTCTGTCACATCACAGAGAAATCACTGATTGATTGATTGATTGTAGGGTTTAACGCGCCGACGCAACGCAGGCGATGAGGCGCGCCGTAGTGGAGGGCTCCGGATTAATTTTGACCACCTGGGGATCTTTAACGTGCGCCGAAATCTCGTACACACGGGCGTTTTTGCTTTTCGCCTCCATCAGAAAAGCGGCCGCCGCGGCCGGGAATCGAACCCGCGACCTCGTGCTCAGCAGCGCAACGCCTTAGCCACTGAGCCACCGCGGCGGGTCACAGAGAAATCACTGAAAAATGGCTATGGAGTTGCCACTGCTTCATCTGTTTTCCTTAATATTTAAACTATTTGTTCAAAGTTTTTAATGTAATTGGTACCATTGTTAACGGGACAAAGCAGTCTTTCTAATGAACCACAGTTCTATTGTGTCTTCGTGAGCGCTTTAGGTTTACCGACACCCTGCAGATCCAGGGGGTCTCTTTAAGGACTACTACCACTCTCTCATCCCAAATGCCCCACCAAGCCCCAAGCGAATGAAGTTACATCTGAATGCAGTTACGACAGTTTACATCGTATAATTCCAGTTTGTATTCAATAAGGTATTTCCCTCTCTGCCAGGCTGGGCACGTCCAGGACAGAACATCGGTCCACTGAAAGTCTCTAGCAGAGGTGACAGCGGATCAAAACCTTTTTAAAGCAAAGCTTTCCATGTCTCACTTGTGGCGGTGGCAGAAAAAGCACACTGCTGGAAAGCCAACTTTCCACAATGGCTTTACACAAAGGGCACATCAATCGCACACCGCATAAGCAGTGGGATGTCTGTACATGCATGCGGAGTTTCATTGTGGTAGACAAATACAGTTTAGCGTCATACAGCTGAGTGATCATGATGATGATGAAAGCATTCTCTAACAGGCACAGACATGGCACGTTGATCACGATGCACAGTTAACCAATGGCATGCCAAAATAAACAATGGTGAGCTAACCAAATCAGCACATTCAGATGACCCAATCACGAACTAATAGATTGAAAATCATAACATCGCATTCAGTTAGCTCAGAGTTGTCATTGATTTGGACCCACCACGGTGGCTCAGTGGCTACGGCGTTGTGCTGCTGAGCACGAGGTCGCGGGTTCGATTCCCGGCCGCGGCGGCCGCTTTTCTGATGGAGGTGAAAAGCAAAAACGCCCGTGTGTACGAGATTTCGGCGCACGTTAAAGATCCCCAGGTGGTCAAAATTAATCCGGAGCCCTCCACTACGACGCGCCTCATCGCCTGAGTTGCGTCGGCGCGTTAAACCCCCACAATCAATCAATCAGTCATTGATTTGGACTTTGGCTGATTACATTGTGGACTTAGCATTTGTATCGGAGAAAGCTTTGCGTTTCAACCATCTTTCTTCCAGAAAGAGGCATTAGATCTTTTTTGCAGAAACCCTGCAAGTCTCCTGGCTGAAGTTAGTGCTACACACGATAGGACCTACCAGGGATGATAAGTGCTCATTGAAGCTTGTCAACTTTTGAACTTTTTCAAACATGAAGGAATGAGAAAGCAAGCAATGTAAAGTTAAAAAAACTTCTTCCGGTCTGTAATGTGCCGCTTAGCAAGCCCTCAGTACAAGAAAAAGTTTCAGTGTAAATGCATGCATCCACTGTGACATGCGATCCTTGATAGCTGTACAAACCCAGTGCAAACTCTCAGGCAAGGTGAAAGGCTGGCACAAATGTTAGCAAACAGACAAACCAGAAACTCACGAGGCACACCCGAGATGTGTCGCACAAAACGATAGACTCCACGGCTTCCTGCAAGCAATTGTACAGTTGACTCCCGTTAATACGAAGTCCACGGGGTCTGCAAAACACTTCGAATTAAATGAACTTCCTATTCAACAAAAAACACAAGAACATCGTTACTAGTCCACAACACATCTCCCTTCTTGATTTCGTTCATAATATCGACTTTCATCACCGAGTCGAGCGCATGACACGAGTTACCATTATAGTTGAGACTTATCACTGAAATCGAAGCCTAAAGTGTCAGCCACACAAATTGCTCACACGGCGCTGTGGGCAGCAAAGAAGGTTCAGGACCTCAAAAGAGAGAGATGTGTACACTGGTGCAAGTCTTAAATGGCCTGCCGGTTTAGCAACTGTGCGATGCTTCTATTGTGATGGCGCCGGCATCTTTAGAGAACATGGCGGTGTTCTTGCGCTTGAAAATTTTGAATTTTATTGAGAAATGACAACCACGTTGACGCTTTGCATTTGGAATAACTTCCAATGAACCAATGTAATGGGTTCTGGCTTCGAATTATAAATTTCCTCCATTGGATTGCACGTCAAATTGCCTGGACCAGCAGGCCACTTCTAATCAACCAAAAATTCCAATTATGCAACTTCGAATTATCGAGAATCGATCGACTGTGAGTGCATAACAGTGGGGACCATGCTACAACATAACGTAGGCGAACTCACCGAGTCCAAATGATGGGCCACATAGCCACGGCCACAGCCCAGCTCCACTGCCTTTCCAAACTTCCTGAAAAGTTAATTAAGGCCGCTGAAAACTGCACGACTTTCTTGCGACCAGTAGTCTTATATAAACTAATTAGTTGAAGTAATTACCTTTTTATGTCGTAAACACGGTCAGCTAACCGATAACCGACCTGAGATGGAAACAAGAAAAGAATGATTAGAAAGTAAACATTAGAAAGTAATTTTATAGCGTGCCAACTAGCCACATGCACAGAGTAGCCATTGAAATTTAGGGTCCAGATGCAGCGTGGTGACCTCGGCTGCGTTGGACGGCTTCACATTGATTTCAAGCACCTTGATAACACGCGATGATGCCTTGATAACACGCGATGATGATTTAATGTTCAAGCAGAGAACATTAAATAGGATCGCACCGATTCATATTGTCCGCGCAACATCCCTTTCGTCCGGTTATCCGCAAATATATCCGCGCGACGCAATCGCACACGTTCAAATCGCCCGCTCCGACATCACCTGCCCCTCCGTCCCTGAAGAAGGGACCTCATGCAACATAGGACTCTCGACAGTTTTTTAAAGCAGAGTTTAAGGAATCCTTGGCTAAACACTTTGTAAAACGCTCCGCAATCACCGCGGCTTGAGGTCCAATGCAATCACTACGGCTTGACGTACAAACTGATGTACGACGAAACGCTAGCTATTGTTTCGACTAGTTTCACCTCACTCTTCAGATAGTCGTACACGTCTGCCTCCTTGTCCAATGCAGCCAAGGTTCTGTGGCGGGTTTTGGCATTTCTGTCGAACACGTTCATCTGATGACCGGGAGGCAGCGACGAAAAGCCCCTCCAATTGCGAGGTACACGAAGGCTGAACGCACAAGCAGTCCTTGGAGTCCAACCAATCCTTTGTGAATAGAGCCTATGCGCCTTTCCTGACAGCACGCAGCACAATCTAACCTCAGAAGCGTGCATTTTGTGTTTAACTTAGAAGTATTCGCTAACACAAACTCATTACAACGAGTTCTCCACACCCGCCACACTGCACGTTGTGAGTGCCCTTCAGAAGCTTTGTCTAGTTTCGGTTTTAACCGATCGCATAAAGGGTTTCAAAACTATTACTTTATAAGCGTATTACAAGAGTCTATAAAAATAAAGACCATACATTTTAAATTATTTTGTGGTTGACAATTTTATTTAATAATTTGTAAGCAAAACTCGAGCCGTCAATTTGTTATTTTGTAGACTGCCCGGAACTGGTCGTGGGCAGCTCGAGAGCAGTCCTACACTGCCAACAAACTACTGAAGGTTACGTCAACTGTTATATTCAATAATCAGTCTCGGACGGTTCCCAGGCTACCCTAGACGCAACCCGGCGCTTAAAATTTTTGTTGTCCGAAGGCAGTTCTCAGACTGCCCGCAGACTGCCCGGGACTGAAAATATCGAGGGTGCTCAGTAAAGTAAACAAGATGGCAGCTTGCATACGCGAAGTCTCCCGGGTCTCCCGAGTAATGGCCATTTTGATTAATTATAGCCCTTACGCGTAGCCTACTGAATATCGGTGCTACCGCGGTACTGTTTAACGGGCAGACACATCATCTCCAAAATGGAGGACGACTGCGAACCCACGAGTGACGCCGACATCGCGATGGCAGCAGTCGACGACGAAGGCGCAAACCCCGGCGGAGCCAACGTCGACGAAACGTCGCAAGCTACGTGCTCGGACGACGGACCCGCGGCCGAACAGCGAAGACAGATCCTCGACACCGTAGCCGCGTCGCCGGGCTTCTTCAAGCATCAGCAGCGCAACGAGCCAGATTTAACGTACGATGAGAAACGCGAGATCGCTGCCAAGGTGTTGGACACCAACGTTCCCCTATTCCTGCAACGTTACGCCAGGTACCTGTACAGGGAAGACGCGGCCTACTTCGAGCCGCTGCGTCCACTCGATTACGAGGTCGACTTTCACGTGAGGGAAATCGAAAAGCGCCAGGATCGCTCCAAACAGCTGAGCGTGCAGACCAAGAACCGAAGGTACGAGGCGCTTCAGCGGCTGAAGACGGCCGGCGAGTACTTCAGCGACAAGGAGATGCGTCGCCGAAATCCGCTGCTGTTCGAACAGATGGTCGGCCGCTACATGACGGAGAAAGAGAAGCAAGATCTGGACAGAATGGACGTTTCCACGCTGACGTGAGCACATTTGTAGCTTTCGCGCCTCAAACCACTCTCTCGGGTGGTTCCCATTCATTCATGCGTTTTGCACGGAAACGTAGAAATTTAGTGAAGGAGTTGGAGAAAAATCTGGAGTTTAATTTGCAGTCATAAATTAGGTGGCTCCTATTTATTAAGGAGTTTGATCTTCGTGTTTTTTGTGCGTCGCGTCAAATTACGGCCAAATTTTACCGATTAGACCGCCTAAATTGGGCCAAATAGATGCCGTTAGTATCTTTCTCTTTTCTGCATATTGAATAATTGTATCCGATTCCGGGTTTTTAAAATGCCCCAGTTACAAAGCGCGTATTAAAAGGCAAACATCTCGTCCAGATTGACGCATAATAGCCCCAGCTGTCTGTGCCGCAAAACGAAACCAAGCTAGCAAAGTAACCATTTGTTTGCTTGAATGCTGCAAAATTCGAACTTTCTGGTAGTTTTTTTGGTCTCTAAAAATGGAACGCTGGAAAGGTGAAATTTATATATTTTTTCCCATATATTCTGTCGGTTTCAGCATTCAGAACGACTTTAATGCCAAACTTAAACCGTTCACCGGATTTCTGATATTTATTTTGAAATTCTCGCAGATTTTATTTGGCATGATTCAGTCATCGTCAGTTCGCGAAGACGTGAGTTGTATTTCCAAAAACATGCAGAGCCTAAGTTCAAACTGGAGTTTACATTTCACTACTGGTTGATATAACCAACGAGCATTGCCTAAGAAATTGCAGAGAAAAAAAGTTTTATTGGCGTTAGATCACCTTTGAAACTCTTGAAACACCCTAACATCGATGTATTAATGTCCTTCGTACACTTTTTGTGGGTCACCTTCGACCAAAACTTTTAACAAAACATCTATTTCTCCATAGCATTCTGCTATTAACTAGCATCTCGTGCCAAATTATATCGTGCCAAACTGTAGACGTCAAATTATGTGTGCAAAACATTGTCGCACATTAACTGCTCCACATTTGTGAATTAAATGTTTAGCCCCAGTTATTTAATATTTTTAATATTTTAATTTAAATATTTACTTAGTTCTTGCTTAACCAGATTATGTTAAATTCCCATCAAGCTATGTTGATGTTTAGTTTACATATTTCAGCCGTGATTGTGTTATTTGCTGTGAAATTTATAATGCCACCGAGGCATTCTAGTGGAGGAACTGGAGTACTCATAAAAATGCTCCAGCGTAACAAGTGCGTGTGTAATGCTAATTGGGTTATGCTTGCCTCTGCAGAAGGATTTGTGCATTCAAGGATGCTATTAGTTAACAGATTGACAAAGGTGTAATTAAGGCTGGTAGCAGCTCATTCAATAACTTTCATAAAATTTTTACCGTGCTTGCAGGTTTTCTGGTTTACTCATGGAGCACATCGACAGGAACGAGCTCAGAAGTCTGAGGAGGCAGCAGCAAGACTTGGAGGAGGCGACGTTTGAAGAGAACGACTCGGACTCTGAAGATGAACGTGAGTTTGTCCGAGATGGTTACACGCGTCACTGCTAGTTAGTTAGTTTGGAGTGTAATTGTTCAATGGCCTATGAAAGCAACAGCACAACTACAGCAGTGCAAGTCGGATGTGCTGTCTTACGTAGGGCACTCCTGTTATGTTATTCCATCTCTCGGGGTTTGAGGGTCATCGGCTAAAGCCGCCGCAAAATCAAGATGGCGTGCAGACTACGTTTTGTTTTTGTCTTTGCTAGCACGCAAGTACAGTTGTGGCCCGAGTTTTCACAGCAGAGCAGATGGCGTGACACTTTTGCAACTAAGGTTCAGCTTTGTGGAAGTAAAAATAATTTATTTTTCCCTTGAGACTTAAATTGTGAACAAGCTTTGCGAATGTTTCATGACTACTGCGTGCGAAAAAAGAGGACCAGGGAAGAGAACACACACAACGCAATTCCAGTCATGAACCATCTTCAGGTAGCCCGGCTTTCCACTCTGTTTGCAAATGTGTTGCTGATGCAGATTATTCTTAATTTTTTTTTAAAGCTGCTTCGTTGTATTAAATTCTTGCATCTTAGTGCATTACTTGTGGATGCAAAGTAAAGGCGGGCTTTGCCAAACAGATCATCTTAGATTGGCCAGTGATGCGTTAGAGTTAGTCAAAGGCAGCTAAAGGGACAGCTAATTATTCATTATTTTATCTCAAAATGGCAAATTCCCAAACATTCACTGCCATCAACAGTGACATGCCTGGCCAAAGCATCACTTTGGTATTTGGTTAACGTACTGGTTCTTGTCAAGTCATTTAGAAAAGAACTTTGAGAAAAACTGTTGGATAGGATCTTGTTAGGTCACCCCTGACGGGGAGCGAAAATACTACTGTGTACGAAACGCCACCAAGGCTTTCACTAGTTGCATCAAAGCCATCGATATTGGCTCAGGGGCTTTGTTTTACTGTTTTCCCAACTGCTGTATAGCACTGCCCTAAACGTTGCCAGTGCTGTAAATCTTACCACCCCCTTTTTTTCCCCCACCTGTTCGTGTATATAGAGTACCCAGATGACGACGTCTCGTATGTTTCGGCTACCGAGAAACGGCTGTTTCGGAACGAGTTCATGAACACCATGTATGAGCATTTCCTCTCCGGGAAGGACCGGGAATACGACTACGAGTGAGTATCGCACGGCACTTGCTGTTCCTATTCTCTGCGCATAAAGTCGGCACAACTGAAATTCATCGTCATCACCATCACCCTGTCTGTGTCCACTGCAGCATGAAGGCTTCTCCCATGTCCTTCCAGCCTTTCCTCTGTCTCGTGATGCCTTTAATCATTCTTTGCCACCAAATTTTCTGATTTCATCCTTTCATCAAATTAATGGTTTACCCCTACTTACAAATTAACGGTTTACCCCTACTTATGGTTTAACATTAAAAGACAAGAAGGGAGCGGGCTGGGTCAGGGAACAAACACGTGTTAAGGACATATTAGTAGAAATTAGGAAGAAGAAATGAACGTGGGCATGTAATGCGAAGGCAAGATAACCGTTGTTCATTAGGGGTAGCAGAGTGGATCCCTAGAGAAGGCAAGTGTGGCCGGGGGCGGCAGAAGGTTAGATGGGCAGATGAGATCAAGGAGTTTGCGGGGATAAATTGGTCGCAGTTAGCGCAGGACCGGGGTAATTGGAGATTAATGGGAGGCCTTTGCCCTGCAGTGGGCGTAGAGGCTGCTGGTGGTGATGATGATGATTTACCCCTACTTACGAATTAATGGTTTACCCCTAATGGTCTAGTCCCGTCTCTCGTCTGCCACTTGGTTACCCTGATGGGCCACTGGCTGTCATTTCGTCACATTATGCGCCGAGCCCAAATTCATTTATCTGAATTTGAGCTGCGATGTCTTCTACCCTGATGTGTTCCCACCCCTAAGTGTTACTTCCGTCAACATCTTTCCATCGCTCATTGAAAACCCAAGTTTTCCTTCAGTGTGCTTAGTAAGGTGCCACGTTTCTGCCCCATCAGTTGTTCTGCCCCATCAGTCCCATCAGCAGTTCTGCCCCATCAGTCAGTGCGCGTTGGTTTTGCAACCTTCTTTTCAGTGATAGGGGAAGTCTAGTGTTTATTACGGGGTCAGACAACCTAGTACGCCAATTCGCATCCCAAAAGTCACTGTAATCGAAATGACAGCAGTTAGACTGAATCTGCACTGTTACTCACACAAGAAAAATGCAGATGCGAGTGCTTAACACGAGAAAAATGAGAGTGAAGAGGGTGGTCTCTTATAGGTGATGTGGGACAGAATCAATTGAGGGGAGTTTAGTGCGAGCTGAACAGGTGGGGGGTAGAGCAAGGTTGCATTTGTAGGAAGCATTGTTAGTGAGAATTTCAAGTCTTCTAACCTGCTATGACTGCCGTTCCTTCTCCTTGTGTGCTAGTGTTTTTACTGCTGGTTTAGTGCTTGGCCGAGCTTTCTGCAATTTCGACAGCGAGTGCATTACGGCGCAAAGGCAGTTTTGTTTGGCAGCTCTTCAAACAGTTGGAGCGAAATCATTTGAAAATAAAATTGTGCATAAAAAGGAGAGGCGAAAAGGGAGTGCCTTGTGCAAGTGAAATTTTTAGGTAGTGTACGATTTTAAAAGAGGGAAGCCTTAAGTGCCCCGTTGTGTAAGAAACTGGCGTTGTTCTTGTCTGTTAAATGGCCACAACTGTTAAGAATACATAAAAATACATTTTAGTTTAGCCTAGTTAGCCTAGCACTGCACATTGCGTACAGTGCTGACATGTCACACGACAGGTAAACATGGCAGCACGTGAGTAGAACAGACGCACCCCAGCCATGAAGAACCCCGATTAGTAATTCATGCCAGAATACGAAGAAAGGAAAGCAAAGAAAGAGATATAACACGAGGTAGCACTGAAGATGTCTTTGGTAAGGGTTACCACGGGAAGCCCTTCAAAGCACGTAAGCAGACTTTGAGGATTTTTTTTTTTAGAGCAAATGGTAACAATTATGGGATATGTAAGCAGCTTTTAATGTGTTGTAAATATAAGTACTTGTCAAGAAATGACAGGTTTGCAAAAAATAAATTTCTAAGCTACTTTTAACAGGGATAGTTAATTTGCATGTGCAGCTGTTACAGAAGCAATAAGTTGGTTGAAATACTTCTACAGGTATAAAGTTTTATCTTTCTCCGAACAAATTTTAGGTCAAGTTCCTATTTACGACAAACAAATTTGTCTATTTTGAATCAAAGGAATTAAGACTGTGTGTAAGGATAAGTTGCAAGTTTGTTGATGCAAAACCTTCCGATAGATGGTACTTATGAATTTAATTAGCCATTTTCGTGTATTTTCTTCGTGAAATGCTGCCATACTTTTAGCCACACTTCTTAGCTTATTCTCCAACCTAACTCGGTCAAATTTTAGCAGTCTTTCTGGGGCAAATGTAACAAGAGTTGGCTGTGGTATTTTCAGAGTTGAATTTGGTCCCACTCTCTCAAACACTAAATGCGAGGGTTTCTGTAAAGTGGGCTTGCATTTCTCGATACACCTGCCATTTTTAATGATCACATGCGCTATAGCTAGTAATATAGAAATGTATTTTGGTAATTTTTGTCTGTGCAACTGCATAAATGTCATCCTGTACACTCAATCCATTGTGCCTGCAAATGCTATCCCACTTAGAAGTGTTTTGCGATTGCTACTGTGGGTGGCCAAGTCCTTCTGTCTTTCTCCATGTTTTTGTCTGTAAAATGGGAAGGAAACTTAGCTTGTCATTTTGTTTGGTATTGCTGCCTGTCAGAGCCTTCTGTGTAAGAAGGTAGGTTCTGGCATTCAGTTGTATAGTACCAGATTGTAGAGGGATAGTATAGATATGTACAGTCGTCAAAACTGTTAACAACAACAAAACACGAGGTGCCTTCCTACGCACAGAGTGGCAGCTCACGATAGCGACAGCTGCATCTTAGGCGCCTGGTTATCAGCACTCACGATGCGGCTTTACTGCACTCGGGGGCATCAGCGCATGCGCACAGCCTGGCTTAGCAGCCCGAGCGCTATTGTAAGCTGCCGCTCTGTGCATACGCTGGCACCTCGTTCTTTGTTGTTGTTAACAGTTTTGACGACTGTACATAGATTGTATAGTCATTGAACCTTTTAGGTGTGGAGTACCTTAGGACTGCACAATGTCCAGCTGCGTCCGTGCGTATAGCATTTACAATTGCAAAAAAATCACACAGGCACCGGCAGGATTCGAGCCTGTGTCTGGTAGACCAGACAGAGTTAGTGCCAGTCGTCTTACCCGTTGGGCTACGACTGTGAGTTAGTACCCGAGAGTCAAACGGCTTACTCCCTCGCCTGTAACGGTACGGAGTACCTTGGGAGACCTCCCAATGTCCGTCCGCGTCCATCCGTGCGCACACCACCATCAAGCGAAAATCAAGCGAAATTCGATTTGAGCCATGAGTTGCAGTTTCATTCAGGGAATATTCAAGGTGCAACTCACGGCTCAAATCGAGTGACGGTCAGGGCGCAAATCGGATGTCGCTCGGGGCGCAACTTGGATGTCATTTCGAGTCCCCGTACTCCGCACCCTCGCCATCATCCACGGAGTGGAGATGCTGCCATTTTTTCTAGTCATTTGTCTGTCAACGCCAATTGACTTAAGCTCAATTCATATGCCTGAACACGTGTTTGTGAGATATCGCCGAGAGGCTACAAGTACTTTGTGTTGTTGTTGTGGCGGCTTTTACCAATGCTGACCTGAAGTGTAGCTGTTTGAATGTTGTAGTCCGACGTGTGCGCTCCCGTTACCTTCCAGGTCTGTTGACAACAATGCCGAGTACGATTCCCTCCAAACGCGGCAGCACGACGAAGAAGAGAAGTACTTTGACGCCGAGGAGCCCGAGGTCTTGGATAAGGACGTTTGACTCCACACATGGTGCTGCAGATTGCCCTCCCCACTTGTAAATAAACCATCCCGACATTGTTGAAAATAATGTTTTACCGCAGATATATGGTATATATGCTTCAAGTATATATGCTTCAGATATATGCTTCAAGCTGAGAATTATCTGTACGCTAGCGTGTGCACACATCACAGCATTCTGAACATCTTGGTGCATCATCATCTTAGTGAGGAATGTGGGAGAATCCATCTCCACCACACCTTGATTTTACTCGATAGTGTAGAGCGCAGGCTAGGTCTTCGCCAGGCGACTGTGTGGATATATATGTACACACATATATATTGCGCATACAACTGTGTATATGATAAGATGCTATATTATATGGATAAGAATATATTGTATAACAGAATGAATATATATATATACACCTATATATGCACTGTGCCCACTGCCCTGACTGCCAATCACTGCTTGCGGTTTCAACCTGGTGCATAGTACAGCCGTTGATGGCAGTTTTAACGCTGGAAGTTATTTTAACCGGCCTAGGCTTTCATAGAAAGCTCTGGCAAGCCATGTTCAAACTAATCATGGAGCAGGCATGTTGTGCTAGACTTATGAACCAGCTCTGCACATTGTTCGGTTGGCCAAGATCTAAGTTTCTGAATGTTAACAAGTGTTTTACAAGAGTTGCGAACAGCCTGAAGTTCAGATAGGCATCGGTGCAATGCAGATGTAATTTGCAATAGAAAATGTGACTTGCAGATTATTAATTTAAAGAAAATCAGATAATTAACTTCTCAATTACTGGTTTGAGGGCACATGTCTATATTAGTAAAGTGGATGTAAGTAATAAACAACACGACCCCACTTTAAAACGAATTGGGAATCCGCTTTGTCGTTATAAGGGTCTCTTCCCAAAGTTGGCCCTGAAGTACACTGGTGTTATTAGCAGGGCACATGGCAAAAAGTCACGTAAATTTTTTTGTAGTCGGCCTTCTACTGCAAACAACATTCGCCTAGCACCAGTGCTCACCTGGAAAGATGGTATTTATGTAGCTGTCATAGGTTCGTTCATAACTTAAGTGGCGAGTTAAAATAAATTGCCAAGTATATATAGCTAACATTTAACATTTGAAGGAATTGTCAAGAGCGAAAAGAAGTACAACTGGTGGCGAAAGTTCTCTCGCACAAACCTGCGTGTTTGTGCATCTATGAAGTCACCCACAACTGGTTGTCAGAGTTTTTTGTCATTTTTACTTTCGACTTGGTCAGTGACCTGTATTTCATCTTCTGTATTATGCTACCTGACCAGGCGGTATGCCGTCCTACCAGCCATCAACTTCAATTTTTTTCATCTGTGCAGTATGGATTAAACTTAGGTGTAAACGTAGGCTTAATTAAGGCTTAAAAAAATTAATAAGAACAAAGCAAAGGGAACTCTGCTAAATAAAGCTAATAGCAAAGTTTGTTTTTAAGGGACGAAATGGGAATTTCTCAAAATCCGAGTACGGGCTTGTCTTGGGCAGGAGAGATAGACTATGCTGTTGGTCGGCAACTGGAGAAGCCGACAAGTGTTTAAAGTGACACTAAAGGCTGGATGTGGTTTTGCTTGAACTGGAAGATCTCACCTTTCGCGATTCCTTCACCTTTCATTTGATCACGACGATGGTATTTTTGTTTTTTTTTCTGGCTCTTCACAAATAAAAAATTTAAGCCCAGCATACCTCTCTCCTGTTTCAGTTACATTTATTTTTGCAACGTAAAGGAGAATGCCACAAACTGGATGAAACAGCCGTCTGTCTGTCCAGTGGCACCATCTGGTGAAAGGCATAAAGACTACCGCACAAGTTGGCGTCAGCAGGTATAACTGCCATAAAAGGTGTTTGGTAATGAGTGGACGCACGCAATAAAGGGGACACTGGAAGCACTTTGAGAAAGATTCAGCCAGGCTATTCCACGCGTGTTTATTGACAAGTCACCTCGTGAATGTAACAGAAAAGTAGCCGGCAATTTAAATGAATTGAAAATACAATAAGTACACACACAAAAAAGCACAACACAAATAGACATACAAAACTAATAGAAGCCAAAAACACAATACACAACTGAATAGATGACTCTACACACGTGTAAGTGCCCAGTATACCCAGTATAAGTACCCAGTATACCGCAAAAAGCTAAGTGGTAGCACTCAGTGTAAAGAAAAGAAAAGTTTAAGGCAAATTTGAGAGGGAAGACTAACAGGCGATTAACATTTTGTGCCATCGAAGACTCTCCCACCAACAAAAAAATGAGAAAGCCGGCAGGGTAACATTCGCATTCGTTCTTTTATTTAAACAAGCTTTATTTCTTCCAAGAGCCACGACTACGTGTGCATTTTTAATTATTTTTATTAATTCAGAAGAAGACGTCAAATATACAACCTCTTACCCACAACGCATCATCAACAATTACGAAAGTGCGGGAAACTTAGACAGCTCCCTCCCTGCAGTAAACAAGTCCTACACTTCTAGAATGGAAGCACTACATTAAACATGCATTTCTGGTAGTGGTTGGCAGGCAACGTCTGCACTGCAACATGGAAGCCCAGTGTTGGAAGTGCAAAAGTGTATTGCCATGACAAAGTCACCAGGGCTCTCCAGACGAAGCACGCACTAAGTATATCACACCTGGCTTGAACAACGGAGACAATATCATGGCAGCCAACATACGAACGTGCGAATCACCCACAGAGCTCCACGAGTGCCCTGTGCATCTAAAAGAATGAGCAGGAAAGATAGCTTTGCGAGATGCCGCAGTGACCAAGTCCGAAACGCTTCAAGCTCTCCTGCGAAGAGGCACAACAGCAGGGTCGATCAGGTTAAGCCACAAGCCCGCAGAGAAGGCCACTCTCCAATGAAAAAGGAGAGCGGCTGTGCTTCACATACAAGTACGATCACGTATGAACGAAAAATGGCTTCCCACTACAAAAATGAACATGGGCACGTTGACAACGTTGTTGCCGCACCAACAAGGGCGCCTCTCGTGGCAGCGAGCGTTTACTTCGCAGGAACGCGATCGGCTCGCTGTAGTTTGTGCACCATTTCATGCGTACCTCCCGCCTTTTCTGAACAACGCCGAATACGAATGGTTGCGTAGTGGTTCAAGATGTGGTCGTTATAAGGTTAGATTGTTTTTTTTTTTTTTTTTTTTTGCAAGAAAAGGAATGTGCCAGGAGTGAAGGATGCTGGAGGAGCAAAATATATCCAGTCATGAAAATAAACAAACAGGGTGGAGACACGAGCCTCAAACCACAGACTTCAGACAGCCCAGCTTACAGTGACAAGGCAAGGGCCTCCACCAGCGACAACCGGTCTGCAAACAACACGCCTTGTGTTGATGCAAGCTGAAGTGCGTTGCATATTATTCACGCTTTTTATTACATTTCGCATGACTCATGTGCTAAGCTGGCTTTCAAATGCTGGTTTCAGGCCTCAATAGTGATGGAAGATGGCAATGTGACTCCCAGCATGAGCTTCACGTTAGTATCTGAGCTGGGCGATGGAAATGCACCATCCTACATCAGTCACAAAGAAGTGTGCCAGCACAAACTTCGGCAGCTCATAAAGTCAAAAATTTTTTGGACAAAAGAAAACTGGGCCAGTTTTAAAAACACTTTTCATGCATTAATAGCAATCAACTTTTCAATATTTGCTGTGCTGTTAAGCTTACTGCTATGTACTCCAAGAAAAATGAAGGAGCTGTCCATTGAAAACAAGGTTCTATTCTGACCAAGCTGAAACATGGGTTACCGTTTTCTGTTCTCGGCGTGCTTTTCAGCATCCACAAGACAACAGCGGCTCGTATCTTCAAAAGTCTACTTGTAAACAACCATGCTACAACAAAGAAATTACTATACTTGTTAAGTGAGGAGCTAACAGATGGCGCCACGCAGTCAAGCCAAGAGCTTAGACGGCGGGACCCAACCCACGGTGTATGAAAGCCGCCGGCAGGAATAGCCCCCAACACGAAGCCCCACGAGTTTGATTCCTCTCTACCTCCCAGCAGCAGAGTGCGGTGAACCTAGAGCAGACGACTGCATTGAGTTACGCCCGCGCCCTGTCCGCCACTTCACTTTTTCTTCTGTGATGCAGCTATGTAGTTGCTTGTATACGCTTTCTCTTCCTGTTTTATAATAAACCCAGTTAACCCAATATAACTGAAGTCCAGTGTTCAATATCAGAACCCACAACGAAACAATACTGGCCGGTGTTCTGGCCACATTACCTCCACGCTTGAAAGTAGATTTTCCGGTATGCACAGGAGTTACAGATTGCACTGAACTTGAAACTGAAGTGCCTCCAGGAATTGAGAAGCAAAATGAGTGGTATTCGGACTACAAAGGAAGGAAGGTGCTGATCATCTGGGAAATGGCCGCGTAAAGTTGGCAGCACTATTTAGCATAGCATGGTATGAATTCGGACAGGTAACACCTTTTTGTTTTTACTGTCTGGCCACGTCCGGCTGTGTTATCTGCGTTTGTGTTATCTGCCTTTCTTTTGTATGCTGAGCACGCTATACTATTTTGCAGGGAAAGTGTATCGCCCTGTCGTCACACAACAAGAATGTTCTACTTTGATCGCCGTTGTTCTCGATCTGACTCAATGATTTTGGAAACAATCATCTGGAAAGATAAATGCTTGCAGGGCAGATGCTGCTGCATTCAATTCGCCTGCATACGTCACATTGCTGACTGCTTTTTCACCACTTGTGTATTCCTAAAGTTCTTAGCGGTGCACAAGTTCGCTCCAATAAACTTCTGTTCCTTGAAAAGCCACATGAAAGTATCCTCAGCAGATACAAATCCGCCGCCTTTGCCACAACTGCAAAAAAATCTGGACATTCTGTCACGCACTGGAAACAGTCATTGAAAGAGCAGTTTTTGGAATGAAAAGAGCGTCTCACCAGTGCCACCCAAGGAAAATGAAGACATGATTCCTCTGATGCCTGTGAGAGGTCATCATTAGTCTAGAGCGTTGCATGTCGCACGGAAGAACATCAATGTCTCAACTGAGGGAAGGACAATTGCGGCACTTTTCGGCTCAGAAGCTGAAAAGAAGATGAATGTTCTCTTAGCCGAGCAGCTTCAGCTAGAAATCAAACCACCTTCACTGCATTTGACATTGTCAAATGCAGTGAAGATGGACATGACATTGTCAAGGCAGTGATCAAGGACTTAAGTAATGCCAAAATAATTGCACCATCCCACAGTCAATGGGCATCACGGTGTTTGGTTACCGTGTGGCACGCTTGTTTTGAGCAGATGTTCATCGCACTCCGCGCTTGAGCTTCTCAGTGTGCATCAATTGTTCCAAGTGACATGGCCAATGCGTCCACTGTTGCCAACCCGATATGGGACTTTTTTGCGAAGGTCCCGCCAGGAAAGGAAGCTCAGTGTCTCAAATGCAACGATAAGTATTCAGAAGACGCCAACGGGGACTACGACGACTCTGGCGACGCATTTGAAGAGGCACCCGGATGTCTTCGTGGCATACGAAAAGGAGTGCCTTTTTCACTGTGGAGCTGCTGGTCTTTATGCCATTATTTTTTTTGCTTGAAATATGTTACCAAATGATTTTCTGTGATGTTTTATGCATGTATGTGTTGTAGGTAGGTTATCTGCAAAGAAGGAAACACATTCTTCGACAACTTGTCCAGATACAAAAAAAAAACTTTTTACTGGTTAAGATATGTCACCACAGGATTCTCTGTGATGTCTTTGTATGTTGTAACCTCAGAAATAAAGAATTTTTGCATAGAACAACTCTACTCCCTTCAGACACGGTGTACACAATTGTGTACGCAAAGTTTTAGAATTTTTTTTGCGGACGCCAGCCATTTTGGCGAGTTCGAATTGCGCGCCGCACATCTTCGTCAAGTTTGAGAACAAGCATGTGGCCCCATCTAACCGAAAGAATTGAAAACAAACAACGAGAAAGAAGTTCCGCAATGGATCTCGCTTCATTCTACGGCAGCTCTGTAAGTGGGTTACAAAAACACAATTTTCACCTAATTGCACAATCTCGCTCTCATTGTACATGGTTGGTAGCTGGTCTGAGGAAGTTAATTAACAACTTGACAGAATATCAGCTTTTTGGACGATGAATTTGTCGCGATAGGAGGACTTGACTCTATGCATACACATTTGTGTACATCGTGCCGCTACCAATACAAACACTACATTTCTTGCTATTTCGCTAATGGTGTTGCAGAAGTGCTAGAAATGGCTAATATTTTCCTTTTTTTTATATACGTAAAGCTGTCGGACCATGCGAAGAATCGAACAAGAATAAAAACCAAAGCAGCTGAGAATCTGCTAATGAGAATAGTGGTCTTTTGGTGTGAACACTCATGTTTAGTCAAACACAACGGTAACACACACTACCTGCCACGGTTGTACCTGCTCACGTGCCACAACAAGATCTGCGATTTGTTGTTTGTGCTAGTGTATTATTGTGCATGTCCCGACTCCATGTATGCTTGTGACCTCCTCAGAATCACACCGAGCGTTTCATCAAGTGCTGGACCTGCATGGCCAAAAGGTTCGGACAAAAGTTCTTTCACATGTCCAAAGTCTTGGAAGGACTTTGCGTAGGAGAGACACTAGTACAGCTAGACGGCAGCGGCAACAGTGAGTTTTCGACCACCATAGCAGCAGGGCTGCAAGACACCGCTGGGTTCGCATACTACGGATCCATCCTCGAAAGCATCCTCAAGGAGGCGACCATCCCTGTCCGCCATGAGGTGTCTTGCTTAAGCAAGACCATGGGACATCCTTTCTGCGACATAGAAGGAGGTGCCGAAGCATTACAGACGAAGGTAAATGCACCCAAGCTGATTGACCCACAGGCAGTGCTGCAGTGTGTCAGGCATGCGAAACTCGACTTTATCAGAAAGTACCTAGCTCGGGAAAAGACGTGGCCACTCGCAGAGATAGGCAAGCGTGCCAGCAGGTGTCTCAAAATGGCCTGCTTCCTTAATGACGATTCACAGAGGGTCCTTCACCAGAACAGATATACGGACGCTCCGATTTGGCCGAGATAGACCATATCACGGTATTCCCTAACATGCGCTTCGACTGGTTAGAGAATTTCATTCCTTACGTCAAAAATTGTACCATTTCGTTGGGCAGGTCACTGATCGTGAAGAAGTACCTAGCTGAGGAACATTCTCGTCCTGTCGACTGGAAGGACACCTGCTTGTTGTTCCACCTGCTGAAGCCTGAGAGTAAGACTTACCGTACATGGCAGCCTACAACTCAGGTGACTGGGATCAGATCACAAACTACTTGGTCATTCGCGTTGTACCTAAAGAGAAAGAGCACAAAATCGAAGCCAGATGATTCGGCTGTAAAACTGCTGAAGACCGTGCGCACAGGATCTGTCAAGAAGAAAACGCCGCTCGGTTCTTGCACGCATACTCCGATGAACACGTAACGACTCTGGGAGAAATCCAGCTCGCGAAAAAACTGCTAGGATTCCGCAACCTTGGTTCTGTCTACTGTGGGTATGCGGTTACGCTGATGACCGTCGACTCCAGTAGTTGGAATAATCAATTTCGCGCCGCAACGGTTGCTCCAGTCGCAGGTGCAGTACTCGATCGTGTCTTTGGAGTGCGGATCTTTGAAAAGACTCGTGCTGCATATCAGCGCTCCTTAATCTATGTTCCAGATGCCGACCAAGTCTTGTGGTGGGACAGGCAGGAGGACAGAATAGAGGGCCTGAATCAGGACACCTGGGTCTACGTCTATCTTCAACAAATGGAGGCATGTATGGAGGACCAGCCCTATCCGTATGATCTCTTGTGTAAGGGGGACGACCTGAGGATAGCCATGATGGTACCACCAGAAGTCTTGGAAAGTTAAGTCACTGGATATGCGATTAAGAGGCACTGCGGCAGGTTTCGGAGAAAGGGAAAGCAATTTGGTCATGTGATCAAGGTTGAAGATTCGTATGTATCAGAAACGTACTTCGCTTACTCGAAGGATGCCTATGTAAAGAACGTAGAACAACCCCAGTTGTTCCGCAAGGTACAAAAGTGTTACGGTGTGAACAACGCCTTTCTCACCATGATTGACGACTACGTCTCTAGTGCTTACAGTAATGCGCATAGCACGTCAAAGACTAGCCCTTCACCGATCCCCTGCTTTTACCTTGCTACCTGGTGGTCCTTTGAGTCTCTGTGCAGATACCAGGCGCATGGTGCATGGAGTGACAAGAAGACGTCTGATCCCGACAGGTGTTTCAATGGGCTCCTCGTGGATCCCTAACTCACTCCCCCAGTGAAGCCCCATCTTGAAAGCACGGTCATTCGCCAGGCGGTAACAGAGCTGGTTAAGAGGAAGACTCTTAATTCTCACATTAAGGAACTCTTTGCCCTGATCGACTCGAGTTTCGAGCGGGCATTCGTGGACGTGATGCTAACTGCGAATGTTTACAATGTCAAGTTAATGGCGGCACTGTATGAGTGCACTCCCGAGGGGTTGTCCGATCGCTTGTTACCAAGGTTAAGACAGGACGTAGCATTTATGACGCTCTTCTCTTACAGTCAGGTCCAGCAGCAGCGAATCGTGTTCTTCGGCAGTGTGCGCGAGTGGATGCTGACCTACACAACTACAGGAGTGCCTTGATTCGGGGGCGCATACAGGGATCGTACGAGATCGTGGCTGAGAGCGAGGTTGCCGGGACGTCTCCATACAAGGTAGCCCTGGACCTCCGAGCACGGCTCTGGGGAAAGCCAGTGGAAGGCATAACCCATCCACCCGTCCAGCATCAGGTCACTGTTGGACGCACTGACTTCTTCGGTGTCTCTGAAACAGTTGCACGGAATCACTTTGAGGTGCAGTTTGATGTCCCCGGCCCCGGTCAAGAAGGGCCCTTGTTCACGGCTGGCAGACAAGTACCCTTTACAGGTGAGTCGACCGGTCGGTCGAGGCCCAGCTCCACCCGAAGCCACAATTGACACACACAACATGCCAACCGGCAGAGCGCACACGCTCATGAAAGTGTATCAGTGGGCTCAGATGACCGCAGACGTTGACGGGGTAGTTGTCCACAGTAACCTCCATCTCATTGCAGAACACCTACTCAAGGGCTATACACGAGCGAGCATTGGGCAGCTCATGCCTTTTGCAGGACGGTCCTTCATCAATCGCGTGACTCAGCATCATGTCAGGGTCAACAACTACTGCTCATCCACAGTGCCAAACACGTTGATCAACGTGTACACTCGTGCTTCTGGCACCAGCAAGGCTCACATCGAGCTCAGGGACTCCCAGGAACACTTTCGTGTAAACTTCTTGCATGTCTTTGCACACACTGGGGCTCTTCGATTTACAGTCTCGGACTCGCCACGGATAGTTCGCGCAGATTCCCCGAAGCCATAGGGATACATGGGAAAATCGAACGCCGGACTGCTTTTTGGGGAGTCCACGGTGAGTCCGAGACTGTAAATTGAAGAGCCCCATTGTGTCCATGTGGGCGGGCCGCTGGTGGTACGGGGAAGACCGCGGACTGCCGCAGCGCCCGTGGGGGGGCCACTAACCCTCGGTGTGCATGTATGAAGCCGATGCGCGAGTCTCCAGTTGTGCTGCGCACCACAGCACTGCCACCAGTTGAACTCAGCCAGGTCACCGAGTCAGGCGAGGCAGCCGTCAGGTAGATAGCTGCAGAGGTACAGCAGTTTGATCCCACACTGTACTATGCTCCTGATGAGGCTGAGGAAGAAATCACGCTCGCCCTGGCGCAGGCTCACTCCAACGAGGTCTGGGCCCAGCGGAAGGTGCTCTGCGGGCTCTACACCTCCCCCCACATGACGGACCGGGGGCTGACGGCCTTGTCCCAGTACTACGGTGTTGCAAAGTCAAAGATTGCCTCGTCACTCGAGCTGAGGCTTGTTCCACCACAGACGATCATCAACGACGTTGCCTTCATGATCTACACAGAGATCATCCGTCGCTTCAAGATGTTGCAGGTTCGAAGCATCAGCGCCACGCTCGGGACTGTTCCAGGAGAGGAGCTCCCGTGGACCACCCTCCTACGCGACATGGACCAGTCGGGGGTGTTCTACTCAGTGCAAATGGAAATGCACAGAATGGTCCCCATAATTAGTTTGTCGGACGACAAGGAAAGCGACCAGCAGCTGACTCAAACAGTAAGCAGTTATTTCATTCTCTTCGTGCTTGCAAACCAATTTTCATAACATTCACGAATATATTTAAAACGCAGGATAACTAACGAGACATTGAGGCCAGGCCCTCATCACTGGTGGGCGAAAACAATGACGACAATGGAAAGGCCACTGCGAAAACTCGAGTTTAATGGACCGCGAAGGACTTCATGCGGCCAGAGACCACATTTCAGTGCATGTACGATGACACTGTCGCAGTCACTGCACCCGTTGAGTACTTTCTGAAATACTTTTCTAAGGAGGTGTTTGAGGAGATGGCAAGGCGCACAAACATTTATGTCATGGGAACGACAGGAACGATTCTCGCAAACACTCCAGAGGAGATAAAAAGGTTCCTTGGTGTACTGATCATAATGGGAATGAATGAATGAATGAATGAATTTGGATTTTATTGGCGCAGCAGCCAAATTTGGCTATAATGCGCCAGACACAAGGTAAATATTTTGAACACACTACGGTAAAAGGCTCTTGTAAAAATCATGTAAAGTGGTAAAATCAAAGTTTCTGTAAAAGCTTGAGTGCACTCAAAAATTTAAAAACCGCTCAAGAAAAAATGATGTAACATGGTAATATCAAAGTTTGTCTAAAAGCTTGATGGCACTCAAAAATTTAAAAACCTTTTCCAAGGGAACCAGGGGTTCATCGCCAAGCAGTAAAGCAGGGTGCAATGGAATTTGAAATTTATAAAAGTGGGAAAAAAATTCCCGACGTTTGTTTTCGTAACTAGGACACTCGATAAGTATGTGTATTACTGTAAGGCGCTTCCCACATTGCTCACATTCTGGAGGGTCTTCTCCCAGCAATAGGAAGTTGTGGGTCAAGCGCGTGTGCCCAATTCTTAGGCGACATAACATCACCTCTACAAATCTTTCTTTATGTCTGCAGCTCTGCCACTCTCTCAGGTGCGGCTTCACAAGGTGGAGCTTGTTTTCATTGAGTTCTGTCCATTCAGACTGCCACTTCTTCGTTATTGATAATTTTAGTCTCCGTCTGTAATCCTGGTAGGGTAAACGAGTTTCTGTCACCTCCAGCTCTTTTGTCTGGGCTGCGAGGGCATCTGCCTTTTCATTGCCGTCAATTCCTACATGACTCGGTACCCAACAGAAACTCACGTCTAAGTGATTTTTCCTACAGTCCATTAGTTGGTTAAGTACTTGTTGGACAAGTGGATTTTTGGTTTTGTTTCCTGAACACAGGGCTGCTAGCGCGCTGAGAGAGTCAGAGAAGATGATTGACTGTGGTGTCCTTTCAGTGCATACTTTGTTTAAAACGAGCTGTATGGCATGCAGTTCGGCAGTGAAGATACTAGCGTCAGGTCTGAGCCGTTGGCATTCGTCATAATAAGGTCCAATTGCAGCTGCTCCCACATGTCTTTCTCCTTTGGAACCATCCGTGAAGTAAGTAGCACATCCAGCATACCTGAACTGGATATCTAAGAACTCTTGCTGTAGTAGTTCTTTGGGAGTGTTGTGCTTATTGTACTTCAGCAGGGAAAAGTCACATTGTGGCTTGCGGTATTCCCATGGAGCATAACCGGTACTGTGGGTGACCAGCATGGTATCATCTACATAAAAGTCAAGGGCTTCATTAAGAATGCGGTACCTGAAAAACATGGTTGGAATAGTCCGAGGCCTGTTGGTAAAGAGAGTTTCAAAGTGAGGTTTCAGAAACAGCTGTCGACAAGGGTGAGTTGTGCAGGAAAGAATTCTCATTATGTACATGTTTCCGAGGAGTACTCTCCGTTTGTTAAGTGACCATTGATTGGTTTCTGCATACAGGCTTTGCACCGGAGATGTCCGGAAGGCTCCGCTGATTATTCTCAAGCCACAGTGGTGAACGGTGTCGAGCGCTTTGAGTACAGATTCGCGACCAGATCCATAGATAAAGCAGCCATAATCCAACTTGGAACGGATTAGACTGTTGTACAGCCGCAAAAGGCAGGTGCGATCTGAGCCCCACGTTCTGTAGGATAAATGTTTTAAAACATTCATTGATTTCAGACATTTGTGTTTTAGATAGTTAACATGGCTTTTAAATGTTAACTTTTGGTCAAATATTAAGCCAAGAAATTTGTGCTCAGTTCGAACAGGGATTTGGGCCGATTTTATGTGCAGCTGAGGATCTAACACAATTCCTCGGTACAGAGTGAAAGGCACACAGACTGTTTTTTCTGCACAAAAGTTGTATCCATTTTCCTCGGCCCACTGCACTAGACGGTTGATACCCATTTGCAGTTGCCTTTCGCAGGATGCTAAGTTGCACGAGGAAAAGCTGATCTGAATATCGTCCGCATAAAGCGAATACATCAAAGATTTCGGTATTACACGTGCGACTGAGTTTAGCTTGATTAGGAACAAGGTAACACTAAGAACACCTCCCTGAGGTACGCCATTTTCTTGAGTGTACACATCCGATAATACTGTTCCAAATTTCACTCGAAAGGAGCGATTGGAAAGGTAACTTTTCAGCATTCCAAGCATTCTGCCTTTTACACCATAACTCTGCAGATCTAGCATTATACCATGTTTCCATGTGGTGTCATAAGCCTTCGACAAGTCGAAAAATACGGAGACACAGTGTTGTCGTTGAACAAAGGACTCCCTAATTTTCGTTTCTAGACGGAGAAGGTGGTCAGTTGTTGAGTGCCTTGCACGGAAACCAAATTGAAGGGCATCAATAACGTGATTTTCTTCAAGAAAGTGAGTGAGCCGCTTGTTGATCATCCGTTCAAAACATTTCCCGAGGCAGCTTGTCAAGGCAATTGGCCTGTAGCTTGCTGGTTCACTACGGTCTTTACCTGGCTTCAGTAGTGGGAGCATAATGGTTTCCTGCCACGCTACTGGAAAGTAGGCTTCAAGCCATATTTTATTAAAGAAATGCAGTATGACTTTTAAGGTTCTTGGGGTTAGATGTCTCAACATTTCATAATGTATTCGGTCTGGTCCTGCAGCCCGACTGCTTCCCTGAGCAATCGCCAGAAGTAGTTCAGCCATAGAGAAAGGTGCGTTATATGCTTCTTCATTACTCAGGTTTATCTTAATTATACTTTTTTCAGCCCGTTCTTTATACCTGAGGAATGATTCAGAGTATTGGGCTGAACTGGACACTTTGGCAAAATATTCAGCTAGAATGTTTGCCTGTTCAGCAAGGCTTTTGCTACCATCAAAAAGTGGCATAGTAAATGCACTATACGTTCCATTCACTTTCCTGACCCTATCCCAGACCATTTTGGTGCTTACGTTACTACTTATGGAACTTACAAAGTCCTGCCATGAAGCCTTTTTCGACTGACGTCTTATCTTGCGCGCCTCTGCTCTGAGTCGTTTGAAGTTTATTAGACATTCGGCAGTGGGGTAGCGTCTGAAACGGGACCATGCGCAGTTTTGCTTCCTACGGGCATCCCTGCAATCAGAGTTCCACCACGGCTTTGACCTCCTGGGGAGTGTCCCAGAGGACTCGGGAATAGACACTTTTGCAGCTTCCAAGAGCCGTGAAGTTATTAGGCTGCAAGTTTCATCTGCACTCAAGTCCTGTATTTCGTGCAATTCGATTTTACATGCTTGTTCGAACAGAGACCAGTTGGCCTCCTCCAACTTCCACCTTTTGGTGCGCACTGGTAGCATGGGTACTGCTGGTGTGGAGTCCAGAAAAACCGGGTAGTGGTCACTGCCGAGAGGATTTTGAAGTGTTGACCAAGTGAAAAAGGTACTTAGGGATGGCGTTGCAAGAGAGATGTCAATACATGATTCGGTGCGGGTTGATGAGCATATGTAAGTGGGACTCCCATTATTGAATAAATGCAAAGGAGTTGCGGACACTACAGTCTCGATAAGTCGGCCTCGTGTGTCACTTCTTGCACTTCCCCACAGTACATTGTGCGCATTGAGATCCCCCAGCAACAGGAAAGGCTCAGGCAACTCATCTACGAGTCTGGACAGATCGTTCTGGGTCACTGGAGCGGTTGGTGGAATATACAGGGAGCAAATCGTGAGGGCTATTCCAATGTGCGTTCTTATGGCTACTGCCTCCAAAGTGGTTTGAAGCTTCAGTTCGTTCGTTGGGATCGACTGGGGAGTGACGATTGCCACTCCTCCAGCAGATACGAGTGAGTTTGTCCTGTCTTTGCGGTGGAGATTGTATTTTCTGAAAGGATTATTGTGCACAGGAGATAAATGAGTTTCCTGAAGACAGACAATAGATGGTTGGGACTTCTCCAACAATTCGTGAATGTCATCTATGTTACACAATAGCCCACGACAGTTCCACTGTATTATCCGCACCATACCAGTCTTTTTGGGTTTGCTCTTTTGTATTCAAGGAGGTATGGGTGAGGTCACGTCCATCTCCTCCTCTCCCTCTTTCCTACTGTCGCCTGCAGGACGCCCAGGCTTCCCGCGGCCCTTCGGTACCCTTCGAGGGTCGGGGGGTTCCCCAGGCCGTTGCCGTGCAGGAGCCGCACCTGCGGCAGTGCCACTTCCCGGCGGCGCCTTCTTCTGGGGCGTGTCGACCGTCCCCCGAGAAGGGGGAGCCGACCGTGCAGCCGGGGCAGAACCCGCTGAGCTGCGTGTTAGCCCCGAAGCCTCCTTCACCCCATCGGTAGCCGGTACAACGGCATCTGGCCCGACTTGTGTAGAGGGCTGCGGGAGTGAGCAGTCCGCTGAGCGGTCCACTCGGTCCACCTGCGTGGACTGAGTCAGTGCCGGGCGTTGGGGCAGCCCAGCCTCTGGGACAGGAGGGGGCCGTACCGCTGACACCAGGTCCCTCAGCTTGACCTGTGTGCCTACAGACACCAGAGATGGCGCCGGCCCCCGCCGCACCACCTCCGCAAAAGTTCCTTTTTGCTGGAAACTTAGCCTTCTCTTAGCCTCAGGGTAAGATAGATTCTGTGTTGTCTTGATGGTCATTACTTCTTTCTCATTCTTCCAGACCGGACAGGATCTGGAGTACGCACCATGGTTGCCAGAACAGTTTACGCAGTGGGGTTCTTTTTCGCACCTTTCGTTCTCATGCGCTTTTCCTCCACACCTAGCGCATGTGGGTTTGCCGCGACAAGATCCAGACCCGTGACCAAACCGTTGGCACTGAAAGCAGCGCCTTGGGTTTGGAATGTAGGGCCGCACCCTGCAGCGCAGATACGCTGCATTTACTGAGTCCGGTGGCGTAGTAGAGCTGAATGTTAGGACAACATGTTTGGTTTTAATTTCCTCTCCATTTTTCCTTATCAATATTCTACGTGCTGCGACCACTCCTTGTTCCGCCAGTTCGGTCTCAATCTCCGCGTCGGAGCAGTGGAAAAGCTCGGACTCGGAGATCACGCCTTTAGATAAGTTTAGTGATCGGTGCAATGTCACTGTCACGTTCGTGTTGTCGATTTTTGCGAGTTGCACGATTTTTGCACTCTGCTCTCTGGTGTGTACTTCTACCAGTACATCTCCATTCTGGAGTTTCCTGGCGTTGTAGCTTGTCCCGATTAGCTGATTGAGGGCCTTGGCAATTGCAAAGGGAGACTTTGTCTGCATGGGCTCCTCTACTCCTTGTACCACAAAAAATCGTGAGAAGTTGTCACCGTTTTTTTGCAGCAGGTGCTGGGAGATGACTTCGGTCCGGGCCCTTTTCAGGGACCGATCAAGAGGTGTCTTATTTTTAGCCATGTGGATAGCTGGTGTTTTTCGGTGGCCACGCTGGCCGCCCACCACGGAGCCCAACCAGGGGAGCGTGCAGGTAGTCACGCTAGCCATACGTGGCCACTATAACTTTATGAAAAGTGGTCTAGGTAGGCCATTTTACACAAAGTTAACCCTTGCCGCCTGAGGGTAAAAGGGAAAAAACAGGAAAAGAGTAGGTGACAGGACAGGCATGGAAAGATGACAGGACAGAAAAAGAGAGAGAGTGAGGGAGATAGGAAAAGGCGACTGGCTGCTTTCCCCAGGGCGGGTCAATCCTGGGGTACCGTCTGCAGGAAGCGGGGGCCAAAGTGGCGTGTTGCCGCCACCAGGGGGCCGTAAAGGTCCAAAACAACCCTGGCTTTGGCTCAGCCACCAGGATGCCCTTTTCCCTGGACACGGCTAAGCCACGCACAGCCGGGGCGTGGGTGGGTCCAACCCACATGGGCTCGGGGTCCGCGGTGTCGCCACTACCGTCACCTTAAATAGACAAGGTGCCCCTGCGGGCTCATAATGGGAAAACTGTAATTTCCCCAAATGCGCATGTATTGGCAAACAGCGACACAGATTCCAACGATGTGTGAAGCGATGAGCGCAAATAGATTTTTCAAGCGCAGGTCCGCCCTACATATCCGAGGAGCACAACAGCCTTGGCTTGGGTGGCTCAATCGTCATGAGGCTTGTTAAGGACTTGCCCATATATCGAAATTTCAAATGTTATTTCGATAACTACTTCACGTCCGTACCTCTTCTGCAAGTATTGAAGTCCATAGGGATCTGGGCAGTCGGAACAATCGCGCCAGTCGACTGCAAGGCTGCGTCTTGAAGACTGACAAGGAGCTGAGACGTGAAGGGAGAGGAAGCTACGACCAGAAAGTAACAAAAGACGGGGACGTCATTTTGGTACGGTGGCAAGATAACGGAGTCGTACACGTCGCTTCAAGCTACGTGGGCGTGGATGACCTGTCCACTGCAAGGAGGAGGAGCGAGGCCACAAAACAGCACTTCAACATCCCATGCCGTGCTATCATAAAGGACTACAACACCTTTATGGGAGGCGTGAACAAAATGGATTTTCTCCTCTCGTTGTACCCTCTCCGGCAAAGAACCAAGAAATGGCCAGTGCGAGTCATATGCCACTTTGTTTCTTTCGCCACTGTCAACAGCTGGCTCGAGTACGTGAAGCATGTGGAAGCGAATAGAATGGAATGCAAGAACACTCTGGATTTGCTGGCATTCAAGAATGAAGTTGCCATGGCGCTCATCATGTGCAGCAAGAGCGTTGCAAAGAAACGGGGCCGCCCAAGCCTCCAGGAGCCGGCTGAACCTCCCCACAATGTGCACAACGCAGAGCCAAGGCCAGTCAACGCTGTTCGCTATGATGGCCTAAACCCCTGGCCAGCCCACTCCGCACAACCGTTTGCTCAGCGTTGCAAATTTGAAGGCTGCACGTCTGCAACCCGCATCCGCTGCCAGAAGTGCAATGTCTTCCTTTGTCTTTCTGTCAACAAGAATTGTTTTTACGAGTTGAAAGCACTGTTTGCATGAAAAACACACTATGTAAAATGCCAGCATAACGTTGGTGTGTGTGTAAATAAACCTTTTGCTCTTTTGCAATTACCAACAAATGTGGTGTGCTTGTAATGGGTGGGGCACGATGTACACAAATGTGTACGCGACCTAAAAGAAAAACAGGGGTATGTAGAATTTTTTTGATGCATCTAGTTTAATCTCTGGGGTCAGAGATGATAGAAGAGAAAAAAAAATTTTTTTTCATTCATAAGTTTAATCGTGTCTGAAGGGGGTAGCTACACTGTTCAGTGTTGTTCTTTAGACACCTGACAACTATTCGAATTTGCTTCAAAAGTATTCGAACCAACTATTCGCTTCGAATTAAAATATTACTAAATGCACAAGCCTACTATGTATGCCTTCTAAATTCAATATAGCACCCTTCACCTGTCAATATGCGGTAGATAGACCTGTAGTATGAAAATTGTGATCTATAGCAAAACCTTTGAAGAGCACGTAAACCATCTCCACGAGGTCTTGACTGAAGCTCTTGGACAAACTTGTGAAAAATTTTCCTGTACCAAAATATTTCCAAGAGCTCCAGTTGTTCTTAGGACTGTCGCCTTACTTCACGAAGTTTGTCCCTAAGTACAGCAGGATGCTTTCAAAGCACTAAAGGCTTGCCTTTGTGAGCCACCGCTGCTGAAACTATTTCAAGATGACCTGCGGTTCAATGTTCACTTGCACAAGGATGCATCACGGTTGGGTCCACGAGCTTGCCTTCTACAAGAGGATGAGTACGGCAAGTTTTGACTCGTCGTCTAGCTGAACCGTTCTCTCAAAGGCGCTGCAAACTACACCTCAACAGAGCTTAAAGCATCAACTGCGAAGTGCTCTCTGGAACAATTTCCCCCACATCTAACAGGCCAAAAGTTTCAAGTTGTGACTGACCATCATGCACTCTGCTGGGTGAAGTGCCACGAAGAGACAAACCAAAGGCCCCGTTGGTCTCCTGTTCTGCAAGAGTTTGATTTTGAAGTATAATCTACAAATCAGGCAAAACGCATGGTCCTCCCGACTGCTTGTCAAGAATGCCTCATCCTGAAAAGAACTTGCGAGGTTGCAGCAAGGCCCCATTGGCTCTCTGGCCCGAGTGACTGGTCAGATGAGCAGGATTTCTTTTTTGCTCGTTGTTATGAAATCAGTGAAGTGACCAGTACCATGCGGACACACCTAATTTGTGACAGTGAGAGCCCAGCCGACCATTCCCAGGCCACCCTTTACAGGCCATCTGAAGTACTACCACTGTGTGAGCGCCTCCGCAACGCAACGGCCACGTTTATGGACATACTGTATTTTTGCGCGTATAACCCGCCCCTGCATATAACCCGCACCCCTACTTTCCGTCAACGAATAAAAACTACCGTCGGCACGCAGTTTTCTATGAAGCAGGGATGAACGCAATATTTTCTCTATCCTGAGGGGTGTTGTGATATGAAAAGACCTTATGTACGTCACTTCAGCGAACGGAAAACTGTTGCAAGAATCGCTTGTTGACGTGCGGGTATGCTTCCAGAGAAACGAAGTGACAGTTCAAACTGTGCACAGTATGAAATTCTGCCTTGGGTGCACCCGCAGTGGGGTATGTGGTTCCGGAAAATCCGCAAAAGGAAGTGGATCTGTGCACCACAAAGACTGCACAGTTCTGACGAATGCTGACAAAGGAGTATAAGCCATGTGTGTTGGCATGCCAAAAATACTGAACAAAAAGTTGGTCAAAACAGCCGAGGGAAAACGTTACACTGCAGCCAGCGTGCTGAGAAAGCATTCTCATACGTGCCACTGCTGCCCGAGAGCGCAAAAAAGCTGAAGTCCATAGGCTGAGCTTCAACTAAAGAATGTTTTTGTTGCTACTGTTGATGACGTCGTGAAAGACTTGACTGGGACTCAGAAATTGGCCCTACGTGCCGCCATAATGCAGCAAGCAGCTAAGTCACCACGTGGCCACAAGTACACGACAGAGTGGCTCATGGTATGCTTGCTGCTAAGACTAATAAGCCTCAAGTGCCATAGGACGCTCTCCCATATGAAAGTTTCTCCCCTTCCTTATTAATTGCCTCGGGTTAATTGCCTCGTACAGTTGCTTAGGGAACTGCCATGAGAATATGGCATGAATAAATTTGCATTAGAATCCATGAAGCTTCATATGAATGGAAAGGCAGAGCACCATACATATGGCTCAATCATCATAGATGAGATTAAGCTGAGAGAGACAACAGAGTTTAGCAGAACGTCTCACAACTCTGATGCTGTCGTCAGTTATGGGGACGTTTCCAACCCGAACTCAGATCAGCTGGCAGATCCTGCTTTGGTTGTGATGTTTAATCCAATGCGCGAACCATGGGTTCGCGCGGGGGCTCCTGTCCGGTGGCGGGCAGGAGCCCCCCTGCCCGCCACCGCCAGCCATGTGAGCTCGTAGCGCTCGTAGCCGCCACTGCACGCGTTTTAATTTTTTTTTTCTCTGTGCCTTTTAAAAGGCTAATGTAATTTAAAGTATATTACTCAGGTTGTGTTTTCTTCCCGCTCCTGTTTAGAAGTGTTTTTTTTTTTTTTAATTCAGCTGCCACCGTGTGCTCAAACGCGGTTGTTTCGCGTATTGGTTGCACTGCTTGCGTTCGCAAGTCCTGTGGCGCCATCTGCCAGTATGGAGACCAGATGTACGCGGCGGCGGCTTCAGGGCGGGAAGTTCAAATTCCTATTGTTGTTTTTATTAATTCGGCCTCTCTTTATATTTCCCCCTCGTTTTCCTGTTAATTTACGCTCGTTTCGTCACATTTCCCATAGCTTCTACCGCTTTTTGCCTCCCGTTAGCAATTTTTTCACCCTTTTTTTTATTCCTTACACTTGCCCCCTCCATGCGTTTTAGTGTTTTTTTTTTTTAAATTTTCTTTTAAGCGTCTTGCAGTGGCGCCCGCGAGCTTAGGGGCTTGGGCGCGACCCGCGAGTTTGTTTCTGCTGGTTTTTGGATTCTAGGACCCCTGTCCTTACCAAACTGGGGTCCTGCTGGCGCGTCCGCACTGGCGGGGCCCCGGTCCGTTCTCTATGCTTTCAAGTTGCCTTACTCAACCTAAACCTCAGTATTTCCTTTCTGCTGCATTCGCGGTTCAGTGACAGCGGCAGTTTTTCACATGTTTCTTTTTTTTGTGAATTGCAATAGTCTTCCTTTTCAGAACGCTTCCTTCTTTTTGTTTCTCCATGCAACGGTCTTTTTTTTTTTTTTCTTCCACTGGTTACCTGGCCGCTTAAATTGGAAAGCTAGTGTTTCATTTTATTCCTTTCAGATTCCCTTTCTAGCTTTCCAAGCCCGAACATCCGGGTGCTTCATATCATGTTAGCTCTAGTGTTTCTTTTTTTTTTTTTCCCTTCTCCGTATCTTTTTCTAATCTAGCCCCACTTGGCTCCCCCCTTATGCGATTGCCAATCTCCTGATTTCTTCTTCCTCTCTCATACCTTCTGCCTCGCTCGGCCTGGCGGTTTTCGGCCTGGAAGTATAAAGGGACCGCTAAGCGGTTGCCTGGGCTCTTCTGCTACCCGACATGGCCCTCGTTCAACGTGCGCAAGGCTAAGGTCCTCGGAGGAGCCCCCCTGCCCGTCACCGCCAGCCATGTCGCCTTTCTCGTCTTACTCCCCCTCACTTTGGCCGGGTGGCGTCAGCCCCGAGCACTGGAGGGATTGGATTTGCGCCTCACTGCGTTCTTCACATGGAGATCCGGATCACGTAAGCCTCTGAGGGGGGACCATGTAGCTTCTCTTCTTTCTAAGTGTACACAATAAAACGTCTTTCGACTAGCCTCTTCCCAGGGCTGTCGGGCGGCTTGGTGTGTGTCTTGCATTGCCGATGGATGTAAATTCCTCACTCGACCTCCTTCCGGCTTGGCAATCCCTGCCAGGGCCGTTTCACATACCTAGGACAACCCCGTCCTCGCGGACCGTTTGGCACGGTCGCGAGCCTCTTGCGTTCTCTGGGGATAATAATAATAGCCTCCTAGCCCTTAAGGCGTGCCACAGAGTAGCAATGGAAGAATCAGTGTACCTTCTGGAGTACCCTCTGGTGGACAGAGCATGTACACTTTGCGAGTTTTCTTGCCGTTCACAAACCGGCCTCAAGGAACACTTAGTGGAGACACACCACAAAGATGTAAAATTCAAGTGCTCCATATGCGGTCACCTCGACGGTAGAATTGCATGTATTGCAGCCCACTATAGAGCATGCGGCCGGAGGGGAGACTCACCCCGGGATGCTGGACCAGGACCTGCTGGTAACAGTCCTGACATCGAACTAGAATATCCACCTAGTTTGGAAATAGTTTGCCCTGTGTGCGGGGCTAGGAAATCCTTGCGACTTAACTTGGCAGAACACCTATCAACTCGTCACTGCCGTACCCTGATTTGGATTTGCGGCATTTGCCGCCTATACAAATACCAGGCGTTGCCCTCCATCTCATCCCACCACACGCGATGTATGAAGAAAACGAAACGCATGAGGGACTCGGGGGTAGGCATAAAAGACCCACCTGACGGCAGTGCTTCGGCCCCCTCATGCTCTGTACAATGTCATGACTGGTCCGATAGTGAGTTTCGCAACCTTGCGGTTCTGCGCATTCAACAGGGCCCCCGTGCCACAGCCTACGATATCCACAAGCTCATGCCCAGTCGGACGGAGGCCGAAATAAAATTCGCACTCAGGACGGGCAGATATCGTAGGCAGCTGACACAGGCACGCGAGACCCTCGGGTCACAGGGCAGCACTACCTCTGTGATAGCCACAGGTCCCCTTCCCACCCCCGAATTCGATAACTCAGATGTTACCAACAGCGCCTCCCCAGCCCGCTCCATCGAGACCATCGCTCCGGTCCGGGTTGAACAGCCGGTCCCCCTACCTACCCCCTGCAACACGGGGAAGGCGCAGCTGGAGCGCGATGGGTGCGATTACGGAGGAGGCAAAGCGCCGAGAGACCGCTTGGACGGTCTTACTCCCTGTACGGATTCTCCAGGAATGCCACACCACCCCCCAATTCTCGAGGCTCACTCGGTGCCCGACCCCAGCCTGGCCCTCTGGGCTGATTCTGATAACTTGCCCGACCGGGTCCTCGACTTATCAGATCCTTCGACACGGGCTCGGGCGGGGGGTTTGGCGGTTCAATCAGACGACAGCGCATCAAGTGACCTTCAAAGGTCTAACGGTAAGGAGGACAGTTCTGGTGGGACGGCTGGGTCGATCCCTCCATCATGCGCAGGGCATGGTCTAGCCATGGGAGCTGGAATCGGGCGCGGGGGGACGACGCCGACCGGGCCTACCACGGCTGTCGTGGCTGCGCCGCAATGCGGGGCGCTCCACCCAATTTGCAGCGCAGCCACAGCGGGATCTACCAACCTCGCACCCCGGGCACAGCCCAGTGGCGCGGCCTCGATGATGGGCGGGCCGGGGGCTTCGTTAGCTTTACAAAATTCCGACAGTAGTGACGACGACCTGACCGCCGCTTTTGAGAAGTACCGGCGGCTAAAAAGAAAAACAAACGCTGCCCTACCAACTGCAACAGCGCCACCATCGGGGGAGGGGCCCGTTGGCTTATCTGCTCCTGCTAGCCCGCTCCACCCTGAATGGGACCTCGGGCCTGTATTGCCCATTGACGCATATTCTCAACCTTCCACTTGTCATGTCTCTCAGGCCTCCGAGCCTCGCCGCCTCGCCCTCAAAAGCCACGAAGTTTGCAGTTACGGCCGATGGAGTGAGGCGGAGATGCGCCTGGTAGCCCAAATTGAGCTATCTCTGCCTCCAGGAGAGAGATTCATAAATAAGGCGATAGCCAACCAGTACCTTGAGCGGAGCCATGATTCTATTAAGGCACTTCGACACAGGGATGATTACAAATTACTGGTTGTGAAGGAGAGGGAGAGGTTACGGCAGGGCTCTCCTCTTCAGCATCTTCGGGTGGGTGGTCCCCTGCCTCCGGCCCCCGGCCCTGTGGCTGGGGCTGAACCCACTACAACTTCCGGGCTTAGTAACTTCATGCCTGCCACCGAGGTGGACACCTTACTGTCAGAGCACGGCTTGCAGGTACCCGGGCTGGCCCAGAACCTGGCGCAGACACCTATTACTTATAGCGACATCCGTGCTATATATGAACATTTCGGCATGAGACTGAAAACAAGAAAGGGAAAGGCTCCTCCCAAGGGAGGGCCTTGCACTAGGCTGCCTGGAGAAGGTGCCAGGGCATTTAAAGAGCGTTTATACAGAGAGCACCAGCGGCTCTTTGCCCTCGGCCCCAAAATCCTTCTCCAGGAGCTGGAAGCTTCATCCAGCGAGAAGCAGAACCCAAACATAGAGATCCTCCACGTAGACATCCACGCTGTTTATGACCCTATCTTTTCGCCACCCTCAGAGGACGTGAGTACCATCGGCATCACCCTGGCTAGTTTCCCTGATGAGGCCCCCCTTTTAGCCGGGAGGAGGTGGAGTGGGCCTTTCGTGTTATGCGCGCTGATTTGGCTCCAGGACCGGATGGCCTGACTTTATGAGAACTTCGGAAAATCCCTTCAGCCATTACAGCTCTAATCCTCAACAACTGGCTTTGTCACCACCACATGCCCGACGAGCTGAGGGAGTCGCGCACAGTGTTTATCCCCAAGACGTCCGCGGCCTCAAACCCCTCCGAACTCCGCCCGATCACCATCAGTTCAGTCATGGTTCGCCTCTTCACCCGCCTCAACCGATTACAAGAAACGTACTCTTTTTCACCGTTACAAAACGGATTCTCTTATGACAGGTCCGCGCAGTCAAACCTGCTTCTACTGCAGGGAATCATGCGCCATTGCAAACAAGCACGCAAACCATTCTACGCCGCCTCCCTCGACCTCCAAAAAGCTTTCGATTCGGTGAGCCACAATGCTTTGTTTACAGCTCTGGTCGAGAGAGGGGCGCATGATTCCTACGTCTGCGCTGTGCGGGACTTGTATTCGGCACAGTACACCACCTTTTCGTACAAGGGGAAGTCGGATGGAGTCCGAGTTTTTGTTGAGAGGGGGATCAAGCAGGGCGATCCTTTATCGCCCTTTCTATTCAATCTGACGCTTGATCCCCTTCTCAACAGTCTGAACGCCTCTGGCTTCGGTGTTCATTATTCACAATCATGCATCGCAGCTATGGCTTACGCGGACGATCTGGTACTAATGGCCAGTTCCTACAGCGAACTGTTAAGGAACCTGGAGGTCGCCCAAAAACATTTCAAAAATATATAGGGCTAAAATTAAATCCTAAAAAAACCCAATACTTTGGCTGGTCGTACGATGCACATTCGGCGAAATGGTTCGATTACTCCATCCCCCCGCTAATGCTGGGAGGTGAAGTGGTCGAACCAAAACGACGAAACGAGCCGATACGTTACCTAGGTGTAGACTTTTTTATTAATAAACCCGCTCAGGTTTCAGTCCATATAATTAGCAGCCCATTGGAGCTCATCAAAAAGGCACGACTGAAACCTTTCCAAAAATTGACCTGTATCTCTGCCCTATTGGTGCCCAAATTGCTGTACGCGACCTCCAGCACCCTTTCAGTTCACCAGGTTGCTCCCAAACTGCACAAAGCCATCAGAATAGAAGTAAAAAACATTCTTCACCTCCCCCTTTCGTTCCCTGATATACTCATGCATCTGCCTCACAAGAACGGGGGCCTAGGCATCCTTCAGCTGGGCCGCGTGGCGCAGGAAGTTCAGTTTAAGAGCCTGGCGCGCCTCCGTCGCCTTGGCTGCCCAGCTGTGGATGCCGTTCTCGATGGGCCCCTGGCAGATGCGATCGGGCGGAGAGAAGAGTTTTTGAGAGTGCCCGCTTCCCTTACGGAGAGTGGAGAGCTCTCTAAGGCCCTACAGGAATCACGAGCGCAGTCCTGGGGCGACTGGATGCGCACTTACGATAATCAAGGACTGTTTGCCTACCTTGGGGATACCTTGGGGAACCGGTGGCTCCGGCCGCAGGCCCGCTTTATGGGGGACGGGGATAGAATTAAGTCCCTCCGACTGCGGGCCAACCTGTACCCTACCCGCTACCTTTCAAATAGGGGAGCCCGGGACCCCAAGGCAAGGCTGTGCCGACGTTGCGGCACACACGACGAGACAGCCTTTCACATTCTACAGAAGTGCACATCCATACATAGCCCCAGGATTGTCCGTCATAATTTCATCGAGCAAGCCATCGTCAAAAAACTCACATTCATCCATCCGGAAGCCACAATCACCACGGAAAAAGTCATTACAGATAGGGAGGGAGTCTGGCACAGGCCTGACATACGTAGTACTAGCTCTTCCTTCCAAGACGTACGTGGTGGATGTGGCGATCCCATGGGACAACAGCGTCGAGGCCATGGAGCACGCAAACCAAGAAAAGCGCCGAAAGTATAACCCGATTCTACATGTCATGCCAAAGCCAACTAAAGTGCTTGGCCTTGCTTTCGGCGCCCGTGGCCTCGTCTGTCCCAGCACAAGGCGGGCGGCAAAGGAGATCGGGCTCCGAGATTCGGACATAGCGTGGCTGGCCGCACGCGCTCTTGTCGGCAGCCTCATTTGCCTTAACCGTTTCTCAAAAATTGTAACGCCATAAAAACTCGAACACACCGCCTTGTGCATCACCCATAGTTTTCCTTTTTTTTTCTCATGTGTACATGTGTGTATGACTGCGTGCGTGAATGGGTCTTTTCTTCTCCTCATCTTTTATCCTTCAGACATGCGAGGTTTTATTTTGGTTTTTTTTTAAGTTTTACCTTACTTGACCATCCACGCCTACTGTTTTTTGTTTGGGCCTCTGGATATTTCTGTTATTCTCTTTTAGCGTTTTTAATTGTCCTTTTTCAACTATGCCCGAGTTTTATTTTGGCCTCTGGTCGATAGGTTCCATTATTTTACTTGATTTAACCTTCCTTTTTTTCCTTTTTTTTATTTTAATTTTTTATTTAATTTTTTTTAACTAGTCGTCAGTTTTTTTTATTAATTCAGTCATTGCCAACCACGCCTGTGTTTAATTTTGGCCTCTGGTTGCTTCATTTCATACTCTTTTTTTCACTCTTACTGTCTTCCTTTCCTAAAACCACGCCTGGGTTTTTTTCTGGCCTCTGGTTTTCCTTGAGTATGGATGCGATCATTATTTAAACTTTTTTCTGGCCTCTGGTTTTCCTTGAGTATGGATGCGATCATTATTTAAACTTTTTTTTTCCCTCCCACGTTTTTATTGTTGCTCGTTGCCTTTTTTTTTTCCTATCCTGTTTAAATGGCATTGCCATTATTAGAGACTTTCGAGCACTTTGTTGCTCCCCTTCGGGGTAAACAGTGTATTATCTCAGTTTTTCGGCCATCGGCTAAGCAGCGTGTACGGTCCCTCCCGGAGGTCGCCCGTGATTTTGGAGCATCTTCTTTTTTACCCTTTTGCATGGTGTGCGTTGTACTTCTCTACGAGTACGTTCTATTTGCCTTTTCCTGCTGTGCGTTTTTTTTATTTTTTCCAGAATGCCGGGCTTTTTCTGGGCGCACTTGTCAAATGATGTACTACTCCTACTGGGTTTCCCCCCACGTCACATGAAGCGGACAGGAGACTCTCTTGGACCTCCCTCTTCCCCTGCGGAATTAGAAATCAAGACATGTCTGCGCCCGTTCGCTCCGAGAACCTCCACCTTCTCGGAAAAATAAAAGAAATGAGCCATAGTTATAGCTCCTGCTCGACCACGGCAACTGCTGGTGGCAGTTGCCGTGGTCGAGCAGGAGCGGTCGACAAGAGGCTCTGCTCTGGTTGTCGCGCCTGCGGCGGTCGCTTCGGCGATCGCCGTTTTCTGTTCCGCCCCGGCGGACAGATTAAAGGCTGGCTAGAGCGGTCTAAGTTACTCGTGGCATGGCTCTCCTGTCCTTCGGGACAGGCTGGGGGTTGGTTACGCGCCCCTGCAATCCAGCTAATAGGAAGCCGGAGAGCCAGACCACTCAGACACCACCTCTTCATGGTACCGCCGGGAAACGCTGGGTGCCTTGTGCGTCCCAGTAGGCTAAGAGTGTCAGAACTTCAACGGGTTGCCTCCCTTGGCCCGTTGTCGTACTGGAGGCCGCCGGGGTGTGCCCTACCCCCGGTTCAAGAATAGGGTCCCGGGCTGCGTCTCCCTGCCCGGTTAAAGTCTTTGGGGAGCCGACGGGTACTGCCTTGAGTCCCGTTTCAAGAAGCCAAGGCCGCCGGTGCTGCGCCCCTATGCCCGGTTCAAGAACATCGGGGGCAACGGCTACGGAACAAGTCCCCCACACGTCCGTAAGCTGCGAGGTGGGGGCAAAACTGGGGGCAGGGGTTGCCATCCCCTGTCTCTGAAACTCGCTGGCCCGTACAGAAAACTGCAAAAGAGAGAAAGCGGCGGCCAAAGGGCCGCTGCACCAGTCTGCTTAGGACAGCCAGGGAGCGGGTCAGGGCTTGGTGAGCAGCGGAGCTCTGGGGCTCCCCAAGCAGACCACAAATGCGGATTCTGTCAAGGTCCGTGGATGACAGCGAGAGGACTGAGCGTCCACATGGCGCTCAAGCACAAAGAAGAATGGACAGCACTGAAGACAGACAAAGAGAACCAAAAGTGGAAGATTATAAGGACTGTTATGTCGGCCGGACGGTGCGGCCGAACGGATGCACCACACCACACATCGTAGCCCAGACGAACGGAAGTCTTTATTGAAGGATGTCTGTCCTATATATATACATACTATAACGAGTGTGGCGCCACATCTTGGCGTCTACAGATAATCGCAGATGAGTGGCGGCACCTGGTGCTATTGCACAACACTACATCTTTCCCTCCCTGGGAAGAAACGTATGAATCATTAGAAAGTCCAGTCCGCACAAAGCAATCACAATTGCAGACACTGTCTGTACACAGAAATCACAAAACAGTCACTATCTGTACACAGAAATCACAAAACAGTCACTATCTGTACACAGAAATCACAAAACAGTCACTATCTGTACACAGAAATCACAAAACAGTCACTATCTGTGTGAACACTCACTGCTGTCAAATCACTGCACGTAATCTTGGAAGCGCACTGGAGGTCTGCGATTTCTCCTTGGCCGGTCAGGCGGTGGCTCGGCATCGAGTCCATTGCCCTCTACCGGTACACTGCACTCCTCCGTGCGAGAGCCTGAAGCCAGGCTATGCGGTTGCGAACCTTGCGGCTGTGGTGGGCTCGGCGGCACGGGTAGTGGTACAGGGCGTGAAGGAGACGCAAGTTGATCAGCGGAACTCGCTTCCTGCGTTTGATGTGGACCAGCAGGCGCAGTGATCGAAGTCTTCGATGGTACATCTCTACTGTGACAGTCTGTCAACGGGGGCATGTCGTGCGCGCCAGAGATGTCTATGTTAGTTTCTTGCTCTGGCGATGCCTCTTTTGGTACCGCTGACAGCTGCGAAGCGTTCCAGGTTCGACCGTCTTCCAGATAGAAAGACCAGCGGCCGATTCTTTTGAGGATTTTCAATGGTGGTCCATAACTTGGAGTGCCCTTTGGTCCGGGAATTGGTTTTTTCACTCGTACGTAGGTGCCCACTTGGAACTTGGGGACCCTAGCAGCTCGCCGTTGATCAGCGTAGGCCTTGCTCTTCCGTTGATGCTCTGCGACTCTTTTCCTGAGCACGCTCATCTCCCGCGATGGATTTGTGCTGAAGTCGGCCGTAGGCTGACCAATTACATCCAGCGATGTTCTCATGTGTCGGCCATGTAGAAGAACGGCCGGTGAGAGACCGGTGGTGCTGTGAGGGGTGGCTCTGTATACTCCTAAGTATTCAGTCACAGTTGCCTTCACTGGACGCTGCTCCAGCAGGGCCAGTTGAATGTACGACTTCAGTACACGATTAAATCTTTCCACCAGACCATTTGCCTGTGGGTGGTATACGGCAGAAAAGATGTGCCTGATTCCACGGTCTTCAAGGAAGGATTCAAATTCCCTCGATGTGAACTGTCTGCCGTGATCAGACACTATCTCTGTCGGGTAACCCTCACGTGCGAAGAGTGAGAGTAGAAACTTCGTCACCGTGTGGGAGGTAACATCAGCGCAAAAAGCCACTTCTGGCCATTTCGAAAAATAGTCAACTACTGAAATGGCGAACCTGCAGTCTGTAGGTGCACGCTCGAAAGGACCAACAATGTCAATAGCTATCTTGTCCCAAGGTTTGTCAGGAAGAGGGATTGGCTGCAGTGGTGTGGGCGAGTTCTTGGCACTTTTGTCCGCGCTCTGACAAATGGCACAACTGCGGATAGTTGTTTCAACGTGTTTGTCTAACCCTGGCCACCAATACTTCTCTCGTAGGCGTTGTTTGGTTTTCACGATACCAGGGTGTGATTCGTGAGCCAGCTGGACAAAAGTGGCTGTGAGCTTGGCGGGGACTACGATGCGCTCAGTACGCAAGAGTATGCCATCAACCACTGTCAACTCCTTTCGGACTTCATAGTAGGGAGTGAGGTTAAGTGCCAGGTTTTTGCGTGGCGGCCACGATGTCTGTACGTAACGGGCAACGTCTTGGAGAGTGCTATCCTCCGCGGTTGCATGCTTCAGTTCATCGTGATGTACACACATTACGAGAGACACTATTTCTTCTTCTGACTCGGGGCCACCTTCAGTGTCTGGAAGAGGTAGCCGGGACAAGGCATCAGCTACCTTGTTGTGCTCACCACGCCTGTACTGCACCGTGAAGTTGTACCGCAGTAACCGTGCAGTCCATCTTGCTATGCGGAGTGGTCGCTGTCCTGTGCCTTGAGCAGAAAGCAGGGCTACTAGAGCTTGGTGATCCGTTTGCAGAGTAACTGGACGACCCCATAGGTACACATGCCATTTCTCTAGAGCCCACAAGCAAGCTAGAGCCTCACGTTCACCAGTCGAGTACTTCCGTTCTGCTTCCGTCAATGTTCGTGACGCGAATGCCACAGTTCGAATGTGCCGACCATCAACTTGTTGCAGTACCGCACCTAAACCATATGCGGATGCATCGGTGGCTACAATGACGGGAAGTGCTGGATCGAACATTTGTAGTACCCTGTGGGAGGCTAGGAGGTTCTTTACTCTTGTAAGACTGTTCTCAGCAGCAGTGTCCCAGTTAAAAGGAGTGTCCTTACGAAGAAGTCTGCGCATGGGCTCCACTTCCTCTGCTAGTCGTGGAACAAATCTAGCATAGTATTCTACTAGTCCCAGGAACGACCGGAGCTTGCCAGCATCTGTAGGGGTGGCAGCGTGAACAATGGCGTCAACTTTGGTCTGAAGGGGTGCTACTCCTTCGGCGCTAACGCGGTGACCAAGAAACGAGAGTTCGGATGTGTTGAAAACACATTTGTCATTTAGCTTGAGCCCAGCGTGTGAAATTCGTTGCAGGACTTCCTCTAAGTTCCGCATGTGCTCTTTCTCCGACTTGCCGAAGATGATGACGTCGTCCAGGTAGCAGAGAACGCCTTTGCATCCCTGTAGAATTGACGTCATGAGTTGCTGGAATGCTGCTGGTGCTGAGGCTAGGCCGAAACATACTCTCTTAAATCGAAAAAGGCCATCGTGCGTTATGAACGCTGTAATATCTCTACTGTCTGGATGAAGCAGAACCTGGTAGTATGCGGAGGCCAAATCCAACTTAGAAAAGTAACGGGCACCGTTCAGGGCATGCAGCAACTCTTCTGTGTGTGGCAGGGGAAAGCTGTCGACCACCACAGCTTTGTTAGCTTCACGGAGGTCCACGCAGATGCGAATGCTGCCATCTTTCTTGCGAGCTGCAACAATAGGGGAAACCCACTCTGACGCATTTACGCATTCAATGACATCAGCAGAAAGTAGGTTCCTCAGTTCGTCGCTGACTGCTTCTCGCACTGAAAGTGGTAGGCGTCTGAGCTTCTGCGTGACAGGAGCTACCGACTGTTTGAGCTTGACCCGATGCTGGACACCTTTGGCAAGTCCTAGCTCCGGTGAAAACAAGTGTCCGAACTTGGCCCATAATGAAGTAGGCATACCAAACTTGGGTGGACCCAGTGGTGGCTTCGTGGTGGGCGGAGACAACTTGTTTGTGTCCTGCGAATGCATTTCGGGGCGTAGCATTTTGGGGCCTTTTGTGTCGACGTTCGGTTCAGCGGCCATATTAAGGCAGCGCAATTCTGTGCCTACAATCTGGAGACCAAGAGCTTTTACAGCATCAATACCCAGGAGTGATGTTCCACCTGGTGTAACGTGAAACGTTACCACAGCCGTTTCTGATTTGTACGTTACGAGGGCGGTGAACTGGCCATGCACAGGAATCTTCCGACGTGAAAAATCCAGCAACGTTATTTGCGACTTTTTCAGCTCAACTTGGTCTCTGAACCGGCTCCTAAAGTTATGTTCTCCCATTATCGACACAGCTGAGCCAGTGTCCACTAAGAATGTTATGATGCACGGGCGTGATGCCAGAGCAACAGGTTGAACCCCGACATCAACGTAGACGCCCGTACGCTTCTCAGCGTGAACAGTAAGAATGTTCACAACACTCTCAGCGTCTTCCTCTGAAACGATTTCGGCAACTCGAGCCGGGCGTCGTCCACGTCCGCGACGCGAATTTCGGCAGTACTGTTGAAAGTGGCCTCGGCGGCCGCACGCGAAGCAGGCTCGACCGCGGGCTGCACAGGCTGACGGCTGGCAGTTTTGTGCGCCGCAGTTGCCGCACACGTTTGTGTTTACGGAGTACGGGACGACGGCGCTAGCAATCTCCGGTGCAGGCGGACGAACGAAGCCGGAGCGCGAAGAGCTAGGCGTACTACGTCGGTCGGTACTGCTGGACTGGCGTACATGTCTGCGACGGCCTGCCGGGTTGCGTCCGCGGTTATGTTGTGGTACTACTCGATCCACAGGGGCTGTTCCGAGAGCTTCGGATTCGCGCTGCACTTGCTCGCGAAGAAGCGCTATCTCCACGGCGCGGTCAAACGTGAGCGCGTCACCCTCGAGCAATAGCCGCTCCCGTAGGCGCGGGCATGTGACCCCGGCGACGAACTGGTCGCACAGATTTGTATCCGCTTGCGCGGCGAAGTTGCATGACGAAGCCAGTTCGCGAAGCGCAAGAGCAAACTCCGATATCGGCTCACCGTGCAGTTGACGACGGTCACGGAAGCGATGTCGCTCGACGCGTACGTTGCAAGTAGCGGAAAAGTGTCGAGCCAGGGCTTGAACAGCTGCGTCGTACTCGTCCGGTGGCTGTGCGAGCTCGGCATCGGCTTGTTTGATCTCTGTTGTTCCAACTGCAGCGGTGGTTGCAGAAGGCGTAACCGTCTGAAGGGGGGCGGTTCCCGCACTCGGATGCGCGGGCGGGTGGTCTGGGGCGTTCGGTGGTGGTGGCGGTGGCAGGGCGTCGAAAATTCGTTGTCCTTCGGGTCCGAGGCAGTGCAGAAGGAGGGCTCGGCGGCGGGCCGCCGATAGCTCAGACGCTCCAGAGGCGAGCGTGAAGTTTTCGAACAGGCGCAGCCATCGCGGCCAGGGGATGGCGGGCGTGCCTGGTGAAACGAGGAACGGCGGCGGCGGCGAAATTCCGGGTAGCATCCTCGTCGCCAGTTTGTTATGTCGGCCGGACGGTGCGGCCGAACGGATGCACCACACCACACATCGTAGCCCAGACGAACGGAAGTCTTTATTGAAGGATGTCTGTCCTATATATATACATACTATAACGAGTGTGGCGCCACATCTTGGCGTCTACAGATAATCGCAGATGAGTGGCGGCACCTGGTGCTATTGCACAACACTACAAGGACAATCACGGAAGAGGACCCAAGTCAAACAAGTGGGGGCAAGGAACGAGAGGAAGCAGTCCGAGAAGACGCAGGAGGCACGGAAGAAGTCCAAAGTCCAGAAACGACGACAACTTCGGCAAGAGAAGAGGATGAACGACAGGAGACTGCTCCCGGTAATGATCACGAACCAAGACCAAGCTCTACACCAAGTAAACGACAAACGTCTACAAGAAGGAAGAGTCCGACGACCATAAGCTCGACGAAACCTCCAGAGGGTAACTCGAGGCTATTGGGGAAGAAGAAAAGGGAAGAGAAGGACACTCAGGGACAGAGAGGTACAGAACAGGAAAGGATACCCAGAGATAGGGAACTAGAGGGAGGGGAGAGGGGGAGCGAGAGCAAGAGAATGGAGGAACTAGAGCGAGGGGGGAAAGAGGGAAAGTCCAGACTCGGGGAGGGCGCCGGAAACAAGAATCCCAGAAGAGGAGATCAACAAGCGATCGACCAGTAGGCCCATGAGGGCTAGAAAGACTAGATTGGCTTTGCAACTAAGGGACTTAGACAGTGAGGTCAGCTCTACGTCTGGGGAAGACTCCGACCCATCTTGGAGGCCTGAGGAGAGAAGGGACTCGTGCTGCAGCGACACCACCTTTAATATAGAAACCGATGAAGAAAGAAACTCCCAGGTAATAGGAACAAGTGGAGGAACAAGAGACAAACCCGACCCCGAAACCCCGATCCTGGATAAAGAGGCTGAGAGACGAAGGACTACTGCAGAAGAAATTGAGACGGGTTCAATCAGGCCAGTTCAAGTCCAGCGACCAAAGGCCTCGGTAGGAGTCCGGACATTCCGAGAGCTATACGATTCCGACTCCGATATGTCAGACTCCGAAAGAGCAACTCACTCTGACCCCAAGATTCCCCGGACACAGGGACGTATGACTCACACTACCTGCCCCGAGTGCGGCAGAGCCTTCACAACTAAGATAGGAATGAGCTTCCACCGATGGAATAGACACTTTGGGGCATATAATGCGGACATTGTAACTTCCAAGGTGAAACCTAGATGGTCGGAGGAAGAGAACTATCTCCTGGCGAAGATGGAAGTTGAATTCATAAGAAGAAACGAGAAACATCAACGAACTCTTGCATGAGAAATTTCCCCTCAGAAGCTTTGATTCAATCAAATCTCATAGGAAGGCAAAGACTTAGAAGGACCTGGTCCATAAACTTCTCACCATCCCAGAAGGAGACATCTCTCCGGAGAAAAGTACCAACGAAGTGGTAACCGAAAATACAGGACTCCAAGACTTACTTGATGAGACTGAACAAAAGGATAGCAGCCCTCAGGATAAAACCATCGGAAACAAACGGGAGACCATATGTAAAGAACTTGAACATTTGACGACCAAGCAACCACCACGTGGTTTTCAAGGGCCCCGTTTATGGGAGATTACCAAGGCTTATCTGAACAGACGGAACATCTCTCTACAGCTGAACAATTATCTCAGAGATAATTTCTACAAGGACTCTCCAAGGAGTAGGCACAAGAAGGATCCTAGGGCCACGCCACACAGAAAGAAAAGTAAAAAGGTGCAGCGTAGGCATGAATATGCCCGCACTCAAAACTCTTTTATGAAGGATCAGGGAGCCTGCGTGAGAGAGATCCTGGATGGGAGGAAAGAGGTCAAGGTAGAAAACCCCCAAGAAATACTTGATGAATGGAAGAAGACAATGGAGACTACCAACCACGTTACTCCTGAAACTGCAAGACCCCCACAAGTGGAAAAGATAGACCCCTTCGTTCTAATTACTTCCCAAGACATTAAGGCATCCTTGCCCTCTGCTGGATCTGCGGCAGGGCCCGATGGCTTTACAGGGCGAGATCTTAGAGCTTGCCCGATGATAGTCTTACAAGTTGTTCTCAATCTACTAATTCTACAAGGCCGCCTACCAACGTGCTTACAAGGAGCCCGGACAACATTTATTCCGAAAAAGAACATAGCATCAAAACCCGAAGACTTCCGACCGATCACTGTTGCTTCAATCTTGGTCAGAACGCTACACAAGATTTTGGCGAAAAGGATTATATTATTTGTTGACCTGGACTTTCGCCAAAGAGCATTCATCCCCACTGATGGTTGTGCCGAGAATCTTACTATTCTGGCCTCTGTTCTGCACGATGCCAAGACGAGATTCCGGCTCCAGTACATGGCGTCGGTAGACATTGCAAAGGCATTTGACCGCGTCACGAAACAAGCTATTCTGAATGGCGCACGCAGGAAAGGCCTTTCGGAGACTTTCATCTCCTATATCAACGATTTCTACGACATTTCATCCCCGATTCTGACGTTTAATGGACATACAGCGCTCGCGAGGCCAGGAAGAGGAGTCAGGCAGGGGGACCCTCTTCGCCTCTACTGTTTAACATGATGCTCGACAAATGGCTCGCCACTTTACCGTCGCAAATAGGCTTCAAGAGCGGAGCACTGCAAGTAAACGCAATGGCCTTTGCAGATGACATCGTCATCATGACCGCAACCCCAAATGGACTACAACAGAGCTTAAACTCTCTGGAGGAATTCTTGGCCGCAAGAGGGCTTTCGGTAAACCCAGACAAATGTGTCACCCTCTCACTACAAGCGAATGCTAAGACCAAGATTACGAAGATTGAAACGGACAGGGTCTTCGAAATATCAGGCTCTGCCATCCCGGTTCTGGACACATCTGCAAAATGGAGATATCTGGGTCTCTACTTCAAGGCTTTCGGCTTAGCCACGTCTCCCGTCCTCGAAGAAATCAAAGAATACCTACGTCGATTAACTAAAGCTCCACTTAAGCCCCAGCAAAGGATAGTAATCCTACGTTTCTATATGATACCACGATTATTTCATCGACTTGTCTTCGAGCCGATTTCCGCCAAGATACTTCTAAAGATGGACCGACAAATCCGTCTTAACGTCACAGAGTGGCTCAGGTTGCCGCACGACACCCCTCTCGGCTTCTACCATGCACCAAATGAAGAAGGTGGAATGGGAATTGCCTCTCTGAGAACTTCCATCCCATGGATGCGCCTACAACGTCTCCAAAGACTCAAAGAGTCGGATAGCCCCATTTGTAAACAAGCAGCCAACACCTCGTACGTGAAAGAGTTTCTCCGCAAAGCGGAATGTCTCACAATGTACCGGGGGGAAAAAGTTGACACCAAGAAAAGGTACCAAACATTCTGGAAGAAGCAACTCCACCAGAGACCAGAGTGTTGACGGCAGGGCCCTCAAAGAGGCCGCCGTCGCACCAGGTTCAAGTGTGTGGATTACTGACGGTACAAAGCTGCTGCCTGGACGAGAATTCATTAACATAATCAAACTACGGATCAATGCAATGCCATGTCTCGTCCGGACAAAAAGGGGAAGAGATGTGCCCACCACATGCAGGGCAGGATGCCCGGAAGACGAAACTCTGGGGCACATCCTTCAGAAATGCATTCGCTCGCACCACACGAGAACAGAACGCCATAACGCCATAGCAAGGACAATAGCGAAAACTCTGCGTGAGAAAGACTATGAAGTTCTCGAAGAGCCCCACTTCAAGGTGCCCGGAGGGACACTAGTACCTGACCTAATCGTTAAAAGGGACGAGCAGGTCACGGTGCTGGACGTCCAGGTCGTCGGAACTCTGAAGAGACTTAGTGACCTCCACGCAACAAAGACTGCGAAGTACATGCAACCAAACTTCCTCTCACAACTCGACGGCCGTCCAGTGGTGTCAAGTGTCACCATGTCTTACAAGGGGTGTGGGCCCGTGAAAGTGTGAAGTCGCTGCAGGACTTGGGCTTCACGCGAAGGGATTTTAAATTACTAACCATCAGGTGTCTGCAGGGGGGGTATCAGAGCTTTGTGGCTCACCAACGAATGATCATTGTCCACGGTGGGTGAAAGCTAGGCCCGCTCGCTGGTGTGTTCATAAACTAATACCTGGGAACCACTTCCCTTGATAAGACAAAGTGGAAATCTTCCATCCAGTCTACGCTGTGGAAAGGAAAGGAAAAAAAAAAAAAAAAAAAAAGCCAAATGCCTCGTAATCTAATTAGTGACGCGCATGAATGGATTAACGAGATTCCCACTGTCCCTATCCACTAGCTATCGAAACCACAGCCAATGGAACGGGCTTGGCAAAATCAGCAGGGAAAGAAGACCCTGTTGAGCTTGACTCTAGTCTGACAAAATACTCTGACAAAGTACTTGACTCTAGTCTGACTCTAGTCTGTGCGTATGGAGTCATATGTTCTAGTGCGGGAAATGAGCTAGTGAGTCGCATGGCCATTCCTTTTTTTCCTAACTATGTAGCTTATTTGAGCGAAGTTAACGCTTAAAGTCGTGACAGTATGCTTCTATCAAGACAATCTTTCCAATGAACCAAACTTGTGTTTTGTCAGCTTGGCCCTTTTAATGGTTTTCAGTAACTTTCTGTGCACTGATGTGCTTTGGTATTTCAGAAAGTACAGCACTTTCAGACCTCATTCTTTAGGCCATAAGTTGCTTAGAAATTAGGCTGCCCCTATTTGTAAATGAATTATTCAGATGCATGGCACATCTCTGATGTAAAAGAGAAGAGACGATTCTTATCTATCTGTGCCTAACTTGTGCTACATTTTGAAATTTTTCACGTGAAATTTCACTTCTGCTTTAGCTAATGGAATTTACTGTCAGAAACAGAAGCATACGTCATGCATGAAGCCATGAAGAACTTTTATTTGTATAGTATTGGAAGTGTATGGTGTACCTTTAGAGTGCTGCTTGATTTTGCCACTCGAGGCTGTTATGTACGAAATTAGTCCAATAATAAGGTTCTCCAAGGTTTTGCACAGAGTTCTAATTGTGCACCTGAGTGGAGGAAAAGCTCCATTGCAATGGAATGTTGAGCCACGGCCCCTCGATCAGGCGCACGCAAGGTGCGGCCTGCCGAGTCTCACCGCTGCCAATGGGCGAGTGTGTCTTGGCGGAGTTGACAGCTGCGGCCGTTGTTTTCAGTGAGGGCGTCACCATCCGGGGATGAGTCGGACAGCCGGCTGCACTTAGACGTGCTGTTAGCGGGAACGGGTGCACGAAAGCAAGCGCATCGTTTGCGTTGGTGCGCACAGACCCTCAAACGCATGGGGTGCGGGTGTGAAATGTCACTGTTGTCATTAGTGAGGCATTGTTCTGTGTGCGTTTTAGTGAGAGCAAGTCTTGCGCTAGCGGCGCGATGCCATGCAACTGCTGTGTGCCGCTCTGCGGCTCGAACGCTAAAAAAGACCCCGGAGTGCAGTACCACGAGTCTCCTAGCAACTCGGAATGTCGTGAGGCGTGGCTGAAGAATGTTTCTCGCGAAGGACCAGCGGGAAAAGGAAGCAAATGGCAACCAAGTTAGCGGTCGCTGGTATGCTATAGACGTTTTAGAGAAAGCGACTACAGGACAAACACGAAAGTACAGATTTTACTTCCGACCGCCGTACCCACCGTGTTTCCCAACTACCCAGAGTACATGCAGAAAGGAACTGCGAAGCCCAGAAACCATCGTAAATGTAACTGTGATGTTGATGCAAGTAGATGCCCATGGGAGAGCCCCAGAGAAAGTTCCCGGCGTGATCACGATGATGTAGAAGCGATCGCTCCTGACTTCCCCGAGAAGTACGAGCAGAAAGTAGGTTTTCAAGTGACGTGGGGTGGCAAAACACCGTAGAGATCGTGCGCATCATAGAAGAGAACGAAAAAACAGAGGCCCCACTAAAAAAAAAAAGAAAAAAAAGAAAAAAAAAAGAAAAAAAAAAAGATTTCTCGTCCATTAAACGACCTGCAAAGAATGCAGAGCGAACTCGACGAACTGAAAGACCGCCTTCAATCGTATGAAAACAACAAGGCGATTCAAGCTTTCGTACAGTTTTTGAAAATTGCAAAAGAGGGCGACAAATCTGCTCAGTTTATTAGCAACCAAGCGGCTAATTTTAACAACCAGAAGCCCTCTTACTGTGAAGCACTACTGCACGAATGTGTCCTTCGGAAAACATGCTTGCAAAAGGAGTATGAATTCACTTGCGCGATACGAGGTCTTTTGAAGTTGCCATGTCGTTCCACTCTTCAAAAGCATGTGGTCAGGTGAGGTTGGCCTGACCTCCTAGATGAAGGAGCGCCTTCGTGTGGAGCGCAAGGAACTGTGTGAGAAGATTAATTGCTCGCTCATTATTGACGAGATCGCTATCGCACAGAAGGTGATATATGACCGAAAAGTGGACAAACATTTCGCCTTGTTGACATGGGCCCCGGGGAAGAGGCAAGCGCGACAGATCAAGTGGCAAACCGGCTGTGGTGCGTTGTTTTACGGGGATTTTCAAGCAGATATATGCCCTACCCGTTGGATATTTCTTCACGCCATGCCTGAAGAACACCAAGCTGTTTTGAATGACAATAGAAGTTCTCAAAGCTGTGGAAGGCGTGGGATTTCTCGTGACAAAAGTCGTAACTGACATTTTCAAACGTCTTTCGGAGGATGGCACCCCTGTTCATGCTGTGCGTGCCTCACACCCTTTTAAAGAAAGGTTACCCACTTTTCTTTTCTGTTGATCCCAATCATCTCATAAAGAATCTGTGCACCAACTTCCTTGGGTGAGAGATGATGGACAAAGATAAGCAAATTCGAGGCCGCTTCTACCCGAAGGAACTAACGTCGACCATGGCAACATCGCCCATGGCAACAGCGACCACAGTGACGACGAGATCGGCGCTGCGGTGAATTTCGTGAGCGCATCGCAGAAAAAGATCGAGTTTTTCAAAAACGACGTCAGACCGGACGCCGATCGTGCTGAAAGCGTAGTGCTGTGCGAGTTGGGGGCATTGACTGCCGTCGTTGCGGGTGCGGCATGCCCTGTTTGCCACGAGCAAAAACTCGCGGTTCGGGCGCCCGATAAAAAGCGGAAAGGACTTTCTGCATTTCTAGAGCTCCATTGCGAAAATGCGGAGTGCCCGGAGAGCGTCCTTTCGTCCTCATACGCGTCGAAGCGAATCACGTCAGATGGTGGCCGCTCTTCAAACAGAAGCTACGACAGCGGGAGTTCGCGTGAAACATTTGCCATGAATGTGAAAGCGGTCCTGGCGCGCGTGCCGTTGGAATTGGGCATGAAGCGGGGGACACATGGACGGAGAGGGACGCGTCTGTGCACGCGATTTCCCGTTCCGTTAGCCGGAACGGTCCCCTCTGGCACCAAAAACCGGGTCTCCGCATGCGTCAAACCTGCTAGATATTTTCCGCCGCCGCCACGCGTCCAACGTGTGGGCAATTAACTGGCAGGGGGCGGCAGCCAATAACAGCACGAGGCGCGGAAGCGTCATTCATGACGTTTCGCGCGCGTTTGTTCGGTCTGTCGTCTGCTCCTGGATTTCGCGAGGTGGGTTTCTCCTGCGCCGCAGCCATGAGCAGCTCAAGGGCGGCCCGCATCGCCGAAAACGATCTGCTAATATCCCTGGTACGAGCAGAACCAAATGTATGGGACCAGAAAACAGCTGCGTATCGCTTTCGCTTGCCTTGTAACTGCAAAAGACCACGCTGCATAAAGTAAAATTAAGAGCAACATCTCTTGAGAAGTGTCGGCATTGCAGTGTTTTTTTTCTCCGTGTAGTCAGCGAAGGCTGCCTTTATCGTGGTTGATTCGGTGGCTTTATTAAAGTTCATGTGAAAAGAACAACCATCGAAACCATATTCTTGCCACATTGAATGAGAGAAGCATTTTCACAAATCCACATAATTGTCAATAATGCGTAGCATTCTTACGCCGCTAGTATTCATTGAGTTTTTTAGAGACAGATTTGGCTATGAGTAGCCTAATTCGTTGGGGTATTTTATTTTGATTTTTATTTTGTTTCTTTTCGCCAATGATCTAAATTACACCATTATAGTGATTAAGCACTTGACCAACAGTGTGTTTTTCCGCAGATGACAGGCGTAGTGCTGGTTTCGTCCGTTTGCGCGATTATTTATTCGTGTTCTCGTTCTTTTTCGGGCTTTTTTAGTTGAGTCTTCGTTTTACAGAGGACATGTATAAGCAGCATTTTTTAAATTTCGTCCTCATTTTTGCGAAATGGTTATATTCTGTATTTGGAGGGGGGGGGGGGGGGGGGGTATTGTGTTTTACCATTTACCTTCATTCCGCTATTACAACGAATAAATGCGTTACTTCCGCCAGTTATGCATTGTTGTGGAACTGCAGTGCGTTACATGACTGGCTCGTCTCCGCAATTTTTTTTCGTAATTTCAACGTTCTTTTGTCGACTTTTTTAAGTTACGTCTTCGATTTCGAGCAGATGTAAGACATATTTTTAGTAATTTCACTGTTGTGAATATTTATTTTTTTCTATTTTTGTAGTACATTTTTTTTCTCAAAACTCCGCTTGGCCAATTATATCCATTTACGCTATTAATGGATATAATTGGCCCCAATTACTTAAAGCAACAATCTCCTACGAGAGGAAATCACGAGCATCGCGGGGCACCCAGGCGAACTCCGTCAAGCGTCAATGCGGCCCTGTGCGGGCTGCCAAAGGCTGCATGCACGCACGACGGAACGGGGCGGAGCTGAGCGACCCGACGCGTCGACGGCGCCCGCGCACCATGTGTGTCCAATTCCACCAAACGGCGGCGGGGAGCGGTTTCCGGAACGTTTACCGGAGCCGAAAACCGGCTGCAAAGACGGACATGTGTCTGGCCCTTGAGCAGCTATCACGATTTTGTGCAGTAGTTGGGTTGCCAAACCCTATGCACCACAAAACATTCCACGCGATCGGCAAAAAAATTCACAGTGCAGCTGTGAAGGCTGTGAGCGAAAACCTGGAAAGGGCACGCAGTGTGACCCAAGAGGCGGCTGGCGGTGGTGACGTGCCAGTCATGTTTGATGGCACATGGCAAAAAAGAGGCCATAAAAGTCACAACGGTGTGGGAACAGTTGTGTCTTTGGACACTGGTTTGTGCTTGGACTATGAAGTCCTTTCGAACTTCTGCCTTGCATGTAGTGTCCATAAAGACATGGGAGAGGATGAGGAGACATGGCAGGCGTTCCATGGTCCTGTCTGTGAAAAAAATTGCGACTGTTCGTCTCACGCCATGGAAGCTGAAGCTGCAGTGCACATTTGGCAAAGAACTCTGGATTATGAGACACCCCTGCGGTTCACCACTTTTCTGAGCGATGGGGATAGCAAGGCCCACAAAGCAGTCTGTGATGCTAACGTGTACCCTGACACGGCGGTGGAAAAAGAGGAGTGCACCAACCATGTGGCAAAACGACTGGGCACCGGCCTGCGCAAACTACCAACGCCACTTCCACGAGGCAAGAAGCTGAAGGAGCCCGCCATCCAAAAGCTTCAAACTTACTTCCAGGTGGCCATTGTGAACAACAGGGGAAGTGTCCACAACATGTACACTGCAATATGGGCATCATATTTTCATTCCTGCTCAACAGACGGTGCGAGCAGCCACAAGTTCTGTCCTGCAGGACCAGACTCTTGGTGTAAGCACCGACGTGCTGAAGCACAGGGCAAGCCTGCACCGTGCCACACCCGCCTCCTGACCAAGGCACAGGGTTTGGCAATCCTCCCCATCTATAAGCGTCTCACAGATGAGAAACTGCTCACAAGGTGCCTCCACGGCAAGACACAGAACGAGCTGAATCCCTCAATAGTAAGATATGGCTGCTCTGTCCGAAGACCCGTTTCGCTTCCCGGACTGCTGTGGAAACGGCCACAGCCATTGCAGTCCTCTGGTACAATAGGGGCCACGCAAGTTTCGAGCAGGTGCTGGAAGAGCTTGGGGTACTTCCTTCAGAGGCCCTGGTTACCCTCAGCGACCGCCGAGATAGCATGCGCATGCAGGAAATGAATGCACAGCAGACTGCTGAAGCAAGGGCCCACCGTCGCAGTGCAGCCAAGAGGGCCCGGATCGAGGAGTCCTGCCGCACCAGCCGGGAAGGAAAAACGTACAGCGCTGGAGGGTTCTAGGCACCTCATATACTCTCTGGACATGTGTGTGTGTGTTCAGCCCAAGTTTTAGGCTAATTCATTTGCATGTTTGTAAATACACACTTCTGAAACTTTCAAACGTGTTTTTCTCATTTTGCAATTTTGGCCAAGTTGCATTTTTTCCGGGAAGTGTTTGGGGCACAGAATGGTCATACGACAGCGAAATGTGGCACACACATTGAGGAGAGTGCATAGAGTGCTGATATCTACTTGGATCTGCACTACCTCTCATTAGTAAATGTTAATTAATAAATTAACTCAAAGGTGAGTGGCAAAAAGAAAGTACTTTGCTGCTCGGATATTTTATTCATAGTTTCAGACCTTGTACACAATTTCTAGCTAGATATCAGCACTCTATGGCTTATAGGGAGCAAAAGGAGCTGTTGCACAACTCTCTGCATGAACATTTAGTATGCGCGAAAGTTTCCGGAAAACTTGTAAAGTTTCACCATTACTTGCAACATAACTTAAAAACTATTGCAATTATGTAAAAACTGATTACAGATTTGGAATCTGGAGGAAAAACTGCACCAATAGTCTAATTTCTATATGCTCTAAGTTGAATAACAGAAAAAAAGTGTTTTCGAGGAGCATCTCCCCTTAAAGCTGCTGGTTAAGCCAGGAAGTTTTCTAACTCGCGTTCACGTGGAGCCAAACAACTTGGAGGAGATGAAAGTTGGCTTTATTTTCTCTTGCTTTATTTTTCCTCAAGAAAACAATCTGAGCTCAAATACTTTTTTTGCTACTGCTGTTGTAGACAAATAAAAGCCTGAATGAAACTCCCTTTTCAAACTTTTTTTCTTGGCTTCGAACAACAGTGTTCCACAAACGGGCTTGCAAATTTACAAGGCCATTATGCAATTTGACTTGCAAGCAATTTTCATTAAGGGGAATATAAATATATATATGAAACTGAATCTCTAAGCGCCAATAATGCAATATGACATGGCGTGAAAAGCCGGTGAATGCGAATGCAGTAAACACATGGAATGCTATGCCAGTTCGTAGTATTGATGTTTGTAACTTCAGGCTCCTTATGAGCAATTTTCAGTCGCAGTAAGCTTCAACGTCATTGCAGACCAATTATTAACACTCAGCAGCAGGTCGATGAGTGCGCGCCAGCTGCTGATGGGAGCACAGCTGCTGATGAGCACAACTGCTGATGGGAAGGAGCCTGCGAACTAGGCTTCCCAAGATGACGGAGAGTGTGGAACCGAAGTGGCCTGCACCGGACGACGTCAAGCGCCAAGATGAAGAGGTGAGAAGGCGGCAGAAGAAAGACTTCGATCGCCGTCACGGCACGACCAAACTTCCTCCGCTGCAGCCGGGAGATACGGTGTGGGTTCGAGACGTCAAGGCTACAGCGTGCGTTCTCAGCCCAGCTGCCAAGCCCTGTTCGTACGTCGTGGAAACACCCACCGCTGTGCACGTGCGTAATATGGTTCATCTAGTGCCCTATTCAGATCCAGCTACGCAGCCAGCTCGAAGTGACAACGGCGAGGAAAAAGATCGGAGAAAGGTAACACCCACCACGGCGACAGCAACACCAGGAGTGTCCGGTGAATGCACAGTGCGAGTTACGAGGTTCGGGTGTCTGGTCAAGACTCCGAAAAGACTGGACTTGTGATGTGTTAAGACTTGACTTGTGATGTGTTTGCTTCGCATGTGCTGATCTCGGGGAAGAGATGTAGAGGGCGCTACATGCCATTCATGCTATATATTGTTGTGACAAATAAAGGTGTGCGTCATTCGTTCTGCTAGCACTGCTCCAGGCTCCAGTCACTGGTGCTTGCGCGGCTATTGCAGCCGTCAGCACACATTCCCCTACAGTGCCAGGCTACGACAGTACAGAATTTGGCGACTCAAATGGCAAATGACTCCTGTATTGAGGTCGGGTGCGTGAATCGCCGCAGCAAAGACAGTAACATCGGCATCTTCAGGTTCCCGTCGAAAAACCTGCAGGCCCTGCAACACAAGCGGTGGGCCTTGCGCCGTTTCAACGATGACAGAACACAGTGGGAACATGCATGTTATGGAAAGCCCGCTTGTTCCTAGAAAAATGAGATGTTCTGCGAGCCGTTGACAAGATATTGACACGGAAAAGGATACATATCACAAAAGAGTTTGGGCTGCCACCATCAACTTAGAACTGAAACGTATCAAAGAGATCTGAAATCGAGACTCCCACTGCAAAGACAGGGAGGCAGCACTGCTAATCTGTACGCTGAACCTGTTGAAGTGGTTTACACAAGCTCAAGCGAACTTTGACGGCAGCATTTCGCACTGACGGAGCTACGGAACTCACCAACAAGCATGGCATCGATGATTTCAAGGTGTCAAACAGCTAGATTGAATGATCTAAAAATCGGCACTGAATGGCATACAGAATGGTGAACTGGAATTTTCACGCCAGATTTTTTTTTTACACACCAGCTCGGCAAATACAAACCAATTTGAGGCTTTATGCCAGCAAGGGACGGCTGCAGGTTCATTTTAAAGCTTGTCAGGATAACCAAGCGGGAGCAGCTCAAATACGTTTGAAATCGATGATAAAACTCTCGATGCTTTATCTGCCGAGTAAATGTGACAGCTACAGTTTTGTTCATTCATATGGAATGCATGTTAGGGACAACTTTCAGCACTACAGCATGAAACGACTCACTAGTGGTTCTGCTATCCACATTTCCAGACTGGGAGCGTTTTCTCCTGGTTTTTGAAACAGCCAGCGAGTCCTCTGGGGGCAAGATACCACCTGTGCCGGCCTCCCCCTCTCAGAAAGAAGCGTGCGCTGCTGGAGGATACTCGCAGGGTGCCAGTGAGGATGACAACGCTGCTTCAGCTGTGCTGCCCACGCAGTGGTCCAATCAAAGGACAAGGTTCTTCATAGAGAACTACAAAAACATGAAGGACTTGGCGGGAACAAGAGGGGGCTTTCAGTATGCCACCTTAAATTGGTACAAACAATCACCAAACTGTTTCGTTAACGTTGTAGCAGAAAGCATTAAAACAGGGATAGGCAATGCATTAATTCCAACAGCTTCAAAACCTGTTGTTGGAGTGATACAGCTTGTATCTATTCTTTTTTTTTTTTTTTCCGCTGTTTCGCTTCAATCACTTAGCATCGTGGCCAATAAGCATTGTTCTGCCTAGTGCCAGCGGAATCTGTGGCCATATATGATATTCTTTCGCCCAGAACACTGGACAGCTGTGCGTGTCAAGCATCACTATAAAAGCTTGTTGGTGCACCGTCTCCTGGCGAAAATTGACTACAAGGACAGAAACTTAAATGCCCTACACTTCGTTGCAATGTCTTGGCAGCGTGTGTCGCCTACGACAATTGCCAACTGCTTCAGCAAGTATGGCATCTCCAAATTCTGTGAGGCCACCTCTTCATGAGAGCCAGATTCCGTCCACATAGAAAATTGGAACCAACTTGGTGCGGAATGTAACGACGACAACTTTGTGACCGCGGATGATGATCTCGCAACTTGCGGCCTGCGAAGTGTTGCAGACATTGCGGATGATGCGGGAACATTGCAGGTTGAACTCACGAGCAGTGATGATGAAGACAACTGCAACAGCTGCGACAATCAATGCTGATGGCAGTGGAAACAATGCACGCACTGGACATCCTGCGGCATGTGGTTGCATCAGAGACTGTGCGTGAAAACACGTCTGTACAGTTCTTTTCTTTCCAGAATTCTCCACAGGCTGAAGTGGTGGAAAACAAGACGCAATCGGACATCCAGCACTTCTTCACACGAAAATAAATCTCTTGTGTGTAGGCGCCCTGCCTAAAGCGTGAACCACACTGCTCAATTTTGCACGAGATTTGCGTGCGTTCTTTTGATGCCCACGTTGGCAATTCGGCTCGGCAACTTGGTGGCAGCATCTGCCTCGGCGGCCGCACGCAGCGGTGGAAGGAGCCTCACGACTTGCGCCGATGGGGTCGCGCACCTCATGGCGGAAATTTCAAAGCGCTCACAGCATCTGGCGGATATTTGGCACGGATGACATTTTATACTGCAGTTCCCGCCCACACAGCGCATTTCCTGCCTGATCAATTTATTTTACGCCTCGAACTGCATTCTAACGAAAGCAATCGCTAAAGCTACCCACACCACTTCACGGCAGGAGACGACGCCCTGTTGCCGACGCCTGTAGCGTCCGCGGCGCGTTTACACGTGCGGAGAACTTCTTCTTTCTTGTTTTCTGGTGATACAAGTAGTTTTGCCAACCCTTGAGCTCCGTGTCACCGAGATTCCACTTTAATCGAAAGTTATGGACCATGGAACACTTTTAATGCTGATGCCTTTTAATGCCTTTTTTTTTTTTTTTTAAAGTTGCAGCCATCCAAGATGATCAGTGTGAAGGATTCAGCATGTTGTGGTGGAAAAAGGAGCGCACTGTTTCCCTGCAACTCAGATGGGTATGAAATGCTGACACCATGGTTAAAAGGCAGGTTTCGTAAGCCATCCTGCATCAAGATTCCTCATCACCTCTTATGGCACTACAGAAACAAGAGCCACGGGTGGATGACCTGCTCACTGTTCAAACAGCTCCTGCTTACACGGACTCAAGGATAGGATCGCAACACAGGAAGGCGCTTTCTTTTCCCTGACAACTTTTCAGCAAACCCCCAAGGATAAGGTAATTAAAGTAGTCCACCTTTCAGCGAACACAGCAAGCTGCCTTTGATTTTATACCGTCTTGCGAATAAGAATGTCAAACACTTTTGCCAAAGATGTCACTCGCCACGATTGCCCGAAAATAACAGCCAGCGATCGCCTCGGTACTACAGTAGAATCTCGATGATACGAATCTCGCGGGACCACGAAAAATATTCGTATCATCCGAAATTCGTATGAACCGGCACAGACCAAAAAACTGAGCGCTGAAAAAAGTTTTCGTTTATTTCTTTTCTTACTTTAGCATGAACAAATCCGTGATTTTTTCTGCTTTTTTTTAAACCCCCACGTCACAAAGCAGTCCTTTCTGGAGCGCGTAACGCTTCGCCTAGCTTCGCGCTTGTCTCCTCACTCCCGGTGTCCAAGCTCGCTACACGCCGCAACAGTCAAGCGTGAACCGCATGGGACGTTTTTGCACGCGATTCGCACGCCTCGGCTTTGCGCGCGCTGTATTTTCGCGGCCGCATTGACGATTTCGCGCCCGCGGTATCTCCTACCTCGGTCAGAAAAAGACGCTGCCGACTTGCGAAACGCTCAAGACAGCCCGCTCGCTCCGCCCGAAATGTTTAGGCTTAGCACTCCGGCAGATATTTTATGGGCGCTTTCACTAGCGGCGCGGATGGTGTTTTATAGTACCGTTCTCGCCAACGTTATCAGCTCCTCTACTGCACAAGAAACTTCGTGTCTGCCTTGAGCGGTATTTTAAAGAGCGGCTAGAAGCAGTCGCTCAAGCGACCGTGCCACTTCGCGGCCGAAGCCGCCGCCATGTTGCCGCCGCCGGCCGTGGCGCGCGCAGCGTGCGAGAGGTTTCGCGGCGCGCATGGGGCGTGCGGGGCGCGTTTTCGCGAGCAGAAAACAACAGCCCGGCCGTTTCTGGAGAAAGAAGAGTGACAAATGGGGAGAGAGAGCTGTCACTTGCTTGTTCGGCAGTCGGGAGTCTCGCCGGCTCGTTCGTATCATCCGCCGGGCCGCGCAGGTCCGTTCGTAACAGCCGAAATTTTTCCCATTGCAAACAATGCAATTTTGCCGGGACTTTTCAGAAATTCGTATCATCCCGAAATTCGTATCACCCAGAATCGTATCATTGAGATTCTACTGTAGACACTTCAGTCGTGCAACACTGCTCTCAAAAGTGCGGTTTCTACAACACTGAAGAATCTGCCAATGTGGAAATAGAGGCAGTGGATCATGAGGGACTCGACTAGGTGATGACGACAACGGCCAGCGATCAGCTAAAATGAGTATGTTTCTGTGGACGATGGCGTTGTTACTTCAGAACCATAAAGTACTGACGACATGACGGCAAAGTGCGTGCAAAGTGATGGTGAGAGCATTGACGAAAACAAAGTTGACACAAAGGAGCATGCAGTAAGGCTGAGCATCTCTCAAAAGCTGTCGGGGCACTGAACGCTGGACAGAGGTACATGAGCCACTTTGGCTACGAGGGCAGCCACAAAGTGATTAATAAACATTTCGCGAAGGGCATTGCCTTGTCACAAGCCCAGAAGAAGCACAAAACTTTGTGGGCCACCTTGGCGCAGGGGGTGGTGCGCTTGCGCAAAGAGCATTACACACGACGAAGCCCTGATAGTTCACAGCCGGCAGGAGATACCAATCTTCTACGCAGAATGCGCGCGCAGCATAGGCAGATAGTGGCGCCCATAAGAGGGGGCCAGACAAGCCAAGGGGGCGGTCAGTCGCGCGTAGTCGAGCGGTGGTGTTTGGCCCGTGGAAGTGAGTGACGAGAGGCCCGTACCTACTCAGACGGAAGGACAACAGCACGACGCAAGGTCGCCGAGGAAAACGAGTAAGTGTCCGCTTCGCTTGACCACGGCTGGTTGAATTGTTGAAGCTCCCCGACAAGCGAGTTCAAGATAGAGCGTTCTTTGCTGGTGATCACTGTTCCACTGCTCCGCCCAGCCACCTGTTATCACGAGATGGTGTCTGTCGGCTTGTTATCCTAGGGTTGCGTTCTGTTATGTTCACTGGCCTGGAGAAGGGCCGGCTAATTTTGTGTTTTTATTCTCGGGGCGTAGAATAAAACTTGTTAATTTATTACGAAACGCGGCTTGCGTACCCACTTTACAAGAAGGCTAGTTCCTTCAACTTGTACCACTGATTTGTTTAAACCTTGAGAAACAAACGGAACTCTACAGTGCGATCTTTGTGCATCTGTGATGACGTCTCTAACCTTTGACATTGTCCAGATTAAAGGGGTCACGAAGACAATGTGCAAGTTTAGTTCATTAAAACGACCGCTTTGTCTCGGTAACAATGATACCAGTTTCATCGCAAACTTCGAACAAATAATGGAGATACTAGAGCAAACATATCTGAAGCAGTGGCAACACCCTAGCCACTTTCCAGCAACTTTTCTACGACGTCGCAGAATCTTGTTTGAACGATTGGCGGCCGCTCAACTAACCCATCGCTGAGACACATAACTGGGCGATCGTAGTGGGGCCTCTGGTTCCATTTGAACGTATCAGTTGAATGCTAACACGCGGTGAACACACTGAAAATTGCTTTAAGTGCTTCCCATACGATTTCACGCCTGGCCATAACACGTCACTGCAGCATGAAATTTGAAATTCTTTCAAAACTTTTTGTGTTTTTTTTTAGTTCAGCCTTTCGCGACTGGAATGGAGCTGAGTAAGGTACTGAAGCCTAGTTCTTTCAAACCAAACAAAGTTGCATGTTGTCTTTAAGGCCCCTTTCAAAAACGTCACTGTCACAAACACCAGGCTCCCTGGATTACCAGTAACATTATAGCCCTGGACAAGGACAAGACGTTTCGTCATCCTAAGAAAAAGCCACTCCCTGAGTGACACGCTGGCAGCCAGCAGGAAGCAAAGGCACAATTTCGTACCACCCACCAACACATGGTCCAAGATACTGCTAGTAGAGCAGTCAGACAGCCAGAGCTATTCTGGGCATGCATCAAACTTCCAGCAAAAGCAGTCTCAAGATCCTTTCTTTGCCACCAGCGGTGACACTGCGTTTCTCACCGCCCCTCGTCGCTCAAGCTGTGATGCTGGATGGCCACACTTGCGAACACAGCTTTACAGATGCTCCGTGGTGCAGAAGCGCTTTCAGACTCCGCAACAAGCTCGTCTGTTGTGGCTCACTCCAAGGTCAGGCAATGCCGCCGAGAAGTGGTGCAATTTGCAGTGCTGATTGCAAACGGAGTAGTGGCACACGGTGCCACCACGTCGCCCATGGGATTTCCTACGTGGCCTGAAAAACAAGTACACAAGGTGTCTCTACTTAGCTGTGAAGCCATACTGTTAGGCATGTAAAATTAAGTGAAAACTGGCATTCTTGTGCGTTCTCCTTCAATAAACACAATCAATAGGTAGTTATGCAAACCCCCAAGACTACTGGCTCATTTGAACATAACAGCCTTCAATCTGCCATTCTGGCCAACAAACATTGTGGCTTAGATATACACGGGCTCAGGCTCACTCGGGCTCGTGTGGGCTCAAACTCATGACGTCTCACTCATGCTCAAGCTCGTCAGTCTCAATGAGCAGACTCGTGAGTCTGCTCATTGAGACTCACTAGCTCATTTGAGACTACTGGCTCATTTGAACATAAGAGCCTTATATCTGCCATTCTGGCCCACAACCATTGTGGTTTAGATATACACGGGCTCAGGCTTACTCGGGCTCGCGTGGGCTCAAACTCATGACGCCTCACTCATGCTCACACAGGCTCAAGCTCGCGAGTCTCAATGAGCAGACTCACGAGTCTGCTAATCTCTGCATATGCCCAGCCGAAACGATCTAGTACACACATGGTTACCTGTGTGCATGATATTGCACAGTTCACAACATGCATAGAGCACACCTTCGAAGGAAGGAAGGAAGGAAGGAAGAAAGACTTTGTTGAATGCCTGCAACAGACACAGTGTGTACACTGCGCCCGGACGTAGCCACTCGTCGATCCCGACGGCACCCCTACTCGGACCACCCCTTCGCTACTCCCTACGGGGTTGGACGCTGTTGCCCCATAAGGGAGGGCGCCGCCTCGCAGCTTTCGCTCCGGTGCTGCTTTTCGAGGGCCGCCAGGACCTGCTGGACGGCTGATAGTTGGGTGTCCTTGTCACAACTGTGCACTGCTTCTTGGATCCACGGCGGTAGGTCTGTCCTGGTTGCCGCCTCGTTAGGTCGCACTTCACATTCCCAGAGTAAGTGGGCAGTCGAGGCCCTAGCATTGTTACATAACACGCACGTGTCGTCCGTATAGAGTTCTGGCTGTATGTGCTTCATGACGACCGGGGTCATCAGTGAATTCGTCTGCAGCTGTCTGAACGTGGACGCTTCCTCCCTGGTTAGCTCAGGGTGAGGCGGTGCCAGCACCCTCCTACAATTTCTATAATATTTGGTGATACCCTGAAAGGTATTGTACCTGTCCTTTGTCTCGGTCCACCACTCTGCAGACGATTCAACTGCTGCCGCGCGGCCAGCTAATCCTCGCGCGACTGCGTTCGCCGTCTCGTTGTGGTTGGTGGCGAGTTCCGATACCTCATTCCCCGCATGGGCGGGAAACCACTTGATTGTCACCTTGCGTCCGTTGATGTTTACCCGCTCGAGCACCCGCACCGCTTCACAGTACAGCCAACCCTTGGCGAAACTGCGCACTGCACTCTTTGAGTCGCTAAGCACCGTCGTCGTCTCTGGGTCTGCGATGGCCAGGGCGATGGCCAGCTCTTCTGCTCGCTGCGCGTCTCTCGTGACGATGCTCGTGGCGTTCACCGTGACTCCCGTCTTCCCATCTATCACTACCGCCGTGAAGCACCGGCAGTCGCCGTACTCTGCGGCGTCGACGAATCTGGTGCCCGGAACGTTCAGGTGATGTTCCAACACAGCCTTCGCTGTGGCCGCTCTCCTGACCGCGTTGTGGGTCGAATCCATGTTCTTTGGTAACGGGTACACTCGGACGGCATTCCGGACTGCCACCGGTACTTCGCGCTCTTCTTGCTTGCCGAGGCTCTGAGGCTCGGCCACTGTCTCGATTCCGAGACAGGCGAGAATGGTCCTCCCCGTTCGCGAAACCTTGAGCCACTCTATTTGGCCGACCCGCTGGGCTTCCATGATCTCCTCCAGCGTATTATGTATTCCCAGCTGGAAGAGCTTCTCCGTGCACGCGCTGTCAAGCACGCCTATGGCTGCCTTGTACGCCTTCCTCATGGCCGCGTTCAGGCGGTTGCGCTCCTGTTGCTTCAGGAGCACACCTTCGAGCCATCAATATATAGGAAGCGTGACCCAGCTGTCCACTGGTCATTAGCGGATTAGGTTGGCCACTGTTTGCAGTATTCGGTTCCCAAGGAATGTGAAAAGAAGCTAGTACACTCATTTTAAAGGAGCCATGAAGAGAAAACACAAGTTTGGTTCATTCAAAAGATTGTCTCGTTAGAATCATACGGACACCACTTTTAACGTAAACTTCGCTCAAATAAGCTACATAATTAGGAAAAACGGGAATGGTCATGCGACCCACCAGCTCATTTTCCGCAACAGAACCTATGATGTCACATGAGCTAAGCTCTGCGATTGGCGGAGGCTGGCAGAAGCAAACGAAAATTAGGTAGAGCTTACAAACTAGACGAACGAGCGATTTGCGCTTAAATTTAGGGCACATTCTTTACAAAGCAATAAGAATGATGGGACAAACAGTGGAAGTTACGAAAGCACATGTAAACATAGAAGTACTGATGCGTTCTGCTGTTCGTACTGCGCATTGGTTTAGCTGCACAGCACTACGGGGCTTGGGGTTGTCTCAGACGACACTGGCCGATTGACGCAAGCAACGGTGTCTTACGTGACCCCATTTGTTGAGCGAGCACTGTTTCAGGGAACGAATATTTTCTCCCAGAACAAAAACAAGCCAGGTTTAAATGCGGGCAAAAACAAACCAAACGCTTGCCACGGTATGGTGGCGCCATCTAGGTTACGGAACGTAAAGAAACGTGGGAACAAACCAACACCGCTGTACAGGGTGGAGACAACCTTTGAACGGTCCCGTGCCGCCGCAATTGGGCCAACGGGCTCAACGCGTTATTCTTTTCGTTTCCCACGAGACCTAGCAACGCGAAACAGACAATATGATTCAAACTTCTTCAGTAAACCGCGTTGCGGCGATAATTTTAGCGCGGTTTTGACACAATGACTTGCTTCGGCGGCGAGCGAGCAACCGAAAATGGCGGCGCCAGCGTATACGTGTCTCTACCCTGTACGGCGGATGCGTGAATGAAGGTACTCTAGGCTGCAGAGCGGTCGGTTCCTGTGATGTCATTTGGGACCACGAAAACGCACGATTGAGCGGGAAAATCAAAATTTTAACCTAAATTGTTTAATTTCTCAGTGAATAAAGCACCGTTTGTATCCGGACAAGCGCTGGGGGCACTATAAAACACGAAATCTTTCGAATAAAACCAACTTGCATTTTCTCTTCATGGCTCCTTTAAGCGCATTCCTACAATGGGATTGCTCCTTAAAGTGCAGTGATCAGACTACAGTTGCAACTGAAGAACAGGTTGTAACGTGACGAAAGCGACGCGCGGGAATGGGAAGTTCACTTTGCGTCATCAAGCCATTGCCTTAATGGTCACCACCCACAGTAAAATCAGTTTGGGCACCAGCATTTATAGCAGCTACATTGAGAGTGACAATTACAGTTGGAAGATTTGAAGTAAGTGAAAAGAGACACAAAAGGTGCAACACAAGATGCACATTAGAGCACGAAACACCAGCGAATACCGTGTTCTGGAAAGTGCCTCGGATCACCTGAGTCCAATGTGCCTGTTTCTTTTTCATCACCTGAGTTGGGCAGTCGTACATTTAGCCAAGAGGAAGCCACAATGACATTGACTGCAAATTAGCGATAAACTCGGGGATGACATCCACAGTATGCCCTATTCAGTTCACGAATACTGTTGGGCTGACTCAGTAAACAGCACAGTGGGACTGCTTACTTAAGCTCCGTGCTGCCTTCACTAGTGCAACGGTAAAGTCTTCCTGGCCTTTTCCATTATCACTTTCCCGTGCTTGCGTCGGGTTCAAGTTTTAGCAGAGTACAGCAGGCCGTGCCTTTGAAAGAGGAGAGAACGCTGAATAAGACGAGACGCAAAACATTTCAACGTCGGAAGATGGGAGCACGCACTGTAACAACCAGGCAATTGCAGGAAGTAAACGTGATCTCTGACAACTTAACTTGAATTAGTGTGGGCAATATACATTGAATGATTGATTGATTGATTGATTGATTGATTGATTGATGGATTTAGCACTGTACTGCCTGTTCAGGTTAGAACTGAAACTTTACATGCTTAGCAAGTGCCTCGTTTCAGTGCACAAGGCGTTTTGTGTAGTTGCACCAAATAATGATTAAAAAAAAGGCGCGCAGAGATTTACTCTTAATTTTGCTGTGAGCTTATTGAAATGGCTCTACGGAAAGAACCGGCAAGGTCCTCAGAGGCGTTGCCAAATCATGCCCCTACCCGGCCCACGCACTGGCACTCCGACGCTGGCTAGTCAGTGAGCGGAAGCGGTTTGTCCGGTTAGGTAAAATCAAGACATACTGATCAGTTGCAGTTGCGAAACGACACCAGCGAGGATTGCTGTACTGGATGGGAGCAGTCTGTCTTGATTTTTACCCAACCAGCCAAACCGCTTCCGCTCACTGACTAGCCAGCGTCACTATAAATAATTAACAGTGACTCTGGCTAGTCAGCGAGCGGAAGCGGTTTGGCCGTTTGGGTAAAAATCAAGACAGACTGCTCCCATCCAGTACAGCAATCTTCGCTGGTGTCGTTTCGCAACTGCAATTGATCAGTATGTCTTGATTTTACCCAGCCGGGTAGGGGGGTGATTTGGCAACGCCTCCGAGGACCTTGCCAAAGAACCACTAATGGTTCTTCAATAATGAAATGGCTCTACGGAAAGAACCACTACCATACATTAGTGGAGGAAGTGTTGACCTTTTTGCGTGGGTACCCTTCAGTTACACGGAAATAACTTCCTTGCTTCCATACCATTTTCAGATAATGTCTCGGTTGCTCAGAAGAGAAGAAATTTCTCCGAGATGGCCCAAGGGATGCACAAGAGTCTGTCCTGAAACAAGAGCAGTGCAGTAGTGTGAAGCGGTGGCACTTTTTGCGTGCGTTTACTTGCCACATTCATTGGAATCATAAATTCCTTTTTTTTTTTCAATGGTGAGAGCTACTGTACAGACATAAATGCAAAGCTAGGTGATGATCTGTCTGGCTTTGTCTCCAGAGAGGAGATGGGCTAGGAGGAAAGCCCTCCTTGTGCCTAATCACTTCAATGCATCTTCTCCCTTTGGGTGTGTGGAGCTGCCATGTTGACATGCATCATCACCTTCGATTGCGCGTAAAAAAAAAAAAAGACTTGCTGCTTATTCATTTAAACTTTGAGCTGACTGCCATTAGCCTTTGAGACTTTTGCTGCAGGCTGTGTAGTATATATGCCCTGTCACTTATCCCTTCTTTCACCTCAGCTAGGGCCCATACCCCATACACTTTGCTTGCATATTTTGTTTTCATGCTTCAATCCTTATCATTGCAAGGTGCTCGCAAGCAGCAAAAGTTGGCTGTGTTGAACAACTTACCTGCGCATACGGACTACCACTGTTTCTAAAACTGATCTGATTGCTATGCCCGACAATGCCCCGACATCATAAAGTCAGGTGTCTTTAGCACGAAAGGCCCCAACTGCTGCAACATTCTTCTCCCACAAAAACAGTATAAATGGAGCAATTCTGCAGAATGGGAACTATTGCAGTGGCAGGTAGCACTGTGACATCAACCAGCCACAGCCAACAATGCACAAGGATTCTAGGCAATGCCAGCCGGACACCGCTTAAAAAGAAAATTTCAGCAAAGCAGAAGAGAGCAGTGTTCCCCTTCCCCCCAAGTTTCACGCCATTGTGCAAGTTCTCCTTCGGCTTTAACGTGAAATGTTTGCTGTGGACGTTCTAGACCGCCAAGCCCAAACGCCACGGCACAGGCTATCTTTCAAGAACTTGTAGAACTGCCCGAAAACTTCTGCTCCGGTTTAGTAGAACTTGCCTTGTGCCATGATCTTGAGCAGCAACGGTTCAGCAGGCTTTGCCACGTGCCGACTGTGAAGGTCCTCATCAGCCACCCACTGCTGTGTCACACACTGAAACAGCGCTTTCTCTGTTTTTTTTAGTTTATGTGTGTCGACATCGTAACGGCAGGGTGGTGATCTGTGAAATATGCAAGAGAGGGGGAGAGAGAGAAAAGAAAGTTCACTCAACCTATTGAAGTTCAAAAGGGTCGAGGTTTGGGCCTATTGGTGACACCTGAATGGAACTAAAAGACAAAGACAAAGGACAAAGACAAGAGAAGACACCATGAAAAGCCCTCGTGGTGTCTTCCCTTGTTTTCACCGTTGTCTTTTTTTTGTTAAGCGCTTCTAGGCCCATTCCAGCACACTTATGTGCACTGCAGAGAAACTCTTGTTCGTTTGTTAACAGCCACCAAGAAAAGGGTGTCGACAGCAAACAGACACGGCAGCGCAAAATACCAGCTGTTGTACTTTGCCACAAAACGCAGTTGTAACAGTGGAGCTGTTGTTGCTGGCCGTAATGTGTGCGGTGTGTGGCGTCATTAAAAAAACGCAGAGTCTAGAGTTACGTCCGACGGAACCCAAAATCGAAAACTAGAGTTACGTCCGACGGAACTTTAAGCCAGTTTCTAAAGTTACGTCCGACGGAACTCAGAATTGAAAACTAGGGTTACGTCCGACGTAACTTTAAGCCAGTTTCTAGAGTTACGTCCGACGTAACCCAAAATTGAAAACTAGGGTTACGTCCGACGGAACTTTAGGCCCGTTTCTAGAGTTACGTCCGACGGAACCCAAATTGAAAACTAGAGTTACATCCGACGGAACTTTAAGCTGGTTTCTAGAGTTACGTCTGACAGAGGCAAGGGGCATCTGAACAGGCGAAAAGCATCTAATAGCCAGATTTCCGGATTACAATGTTCTGTTTCTTTTACTTGTATTTCCTTATATATTATCTGCGGATGAATCGTGACCGCCGCACGCAAACGGCGGCAGTTCTCGGCCACACTCGGCAATCATGATGCCAACTCCCATTTGGGCGGGCGAGAAAGTTCAATGAAAACTAGTTCCCTTGCCTCTGTTCGTGCCGAAGAAAAAGCGCGGCGTGCGCGTGACGTGTACAGCTCCGAGTGCCATGAGCGCGTGGGCGTGGCTTTGCGGCGCTCAGCTCCCGCACGGAGCCCGCTGTGCGCATCTGGAGAGCTGAGGTTCTGAGCGCTGTGGCTCTGCACGCAATTACAATTTCAAAAATCTAATAATCGATATCGGATGGACTCATGATCCTTTACAATTTCCCTATTACAACCAAGCTCCTAACTAGAATAAATAGAAAGTTAATTAACTTCTAGTTAAGTATATGCCCCTAAATCGCAATTGAAACTGTTTTATAGCTCCCGCCACGGTTCCTGTTCACTTGGCGCAATTAAAACAATTTTAGCTCCGAAAGCCTATTTTTAAAAATTACTTAGCCTTCCCGGAAACACCCAGTATATATATCCGCCGCTGAAAATCGTTAGTCTCCGTCCACGGGGACGACCTGCTGTATCCTAGCGATATACAGTTTCGATGTAAAAAACAAACGCACGGGGAATAAGATGAATACTTGACGTGTTGGACCCTCGATTTGCTACAATAAAGGCAAGAAAAAAATGCTGGTCATACACGACATGTTAAAGCGAAGCTTTTTATGGACACGCGAAAGGAACATCCGGCGCTGCCGTGTACGCAGAAAACTCCCCCGGCGCAACCGCATGCCATACACTAAAAAAGAAATACAGGCTGGAGAGGAGTTAGAAGTAAGGGGAGAAAGATTGGCTGAGTTTGTAGATGACGTAGCTATACTATCGCTTCTACCGACTCTAAGTGGGAACGGCGCATTGGACGGAGCGGAAACGAGTCTCTCTGCGGAAGCAGAGCGCGAGCGCAGCGCGCTATCTACGTGAAGCACAGCTCAAGCGATAACGGCGGGTAGGTTGTAATAAATAAAAAAATTTTTTTGAATTATTTAATTGAAAAATCCATCAACCCAGCTGGTATTCGAACCCACAGCGCTGCATCGTACATCGTACGTCGTGTATCGTACAAGTGACAGATTACACCTATGGAGCGTCATGGTATTTGGTGCCGTTAGCTGTAATTTTTTTTAATGCTTTACGTTCGCCGGACGGAACTCAAAACATTGGCCTAAAGTTCTGTCGGACGTAACTCTAGAAACTGGCTTAAAGTTACGTCGGACGTAGCTCTAGTTTTCAATTTTGGGTTCCGTCGGACGTAACTCTAGAAACTGGCTTATAGTTCCGTCGGACGTAACTCTAGAAACTGGCTTATAGTTCCGTCGGACGTAACTTTAGTTTTCAATTTTGGGTTACGTCGGACGTAACTCTAGAAACTGGCTTAAAGTTACGTCGGACGTAACCCTAGTTTTCAATTCTGGGTTCCGTCGGACGTAACTCTAGTTTTCAATTTTGGGTTCCGTCGGACGTAACTCTAGACACTGCGTTAAAAAAATCCAGGGTCATAGTTACTCTTGCCGTTTATCATAAACGTGACTGCACGTTTTACGGGGAGCGTCCGGCGTCGTCCAGGCTCGCACGTGGCACTCGCAAAAGATAACCAAACGTTGGTTATAACGACCAGACTAGAGTAAACTGCTTGCTTCCCCACTTCCTGGGCCTGCCAAGCAAGCAGCCCCAGCACTCTTTCCAGCCGCAAATGCTGCTACAGGCATTAGGTGTCAGACAGTATCTAGTCACCAGAAATGGACAAGCTGCTGCCACTCATGTACTCAAAGGGACCAAGAAAACAATACAAAAGTCTGTTCAATTTGAAAAGCTACTTTTTGGCAACTCACTCGGCTACATTTCAGCCGCAAAAGAGCCACTTTTTTTTTACCTTAAAAAATGCGAGAAATACTATTCCAAAATTTCAAATTTCACGATACAGTGACGTAATATGGCCAGGAGTGATGCATTATGGGCCCCTTTAATACTCAGTGATGTTCACACACAAGCAAGAGCCCTTGAAACACCCGACGCATTTTCACAAACGGTCAAAAGCGGGTTGCGTAGATTGTCACTGGCGTGGTAACAGCATCCCATTTAGCTAGCCTATAGGGAGTGGCTGCTTTGGGCGTCAATTTGAGGCAAAATACATCTTGCTATTGCACTGGTGATAACCAGGCCCTTCTGCCTTGCCAGACCCTTGGCCAGTCCTTCTTAAAGACTCCACCGTGATGACACTGCCAGGCATGGCCAATGGGTGCATATGAATAAACGTTGGTACAGTGTGGTGGGTGCTTTTACCCTCCCTTAACTCACCAACTGCGATTTGTTTATGGTGTAAGAAGATGTTGCTGATTGGAGTGCTCCAGTCGACCGTCACCACTCCAGGTCTGCGTCTTCACTGAGACCAGCAACTTGATACCCAGGTAAGCCTGCGTACCTGTGAAAATTTCATTTCATTTCATTTATTTACTTTCAGGGCCCGAAGGAATTACAGAAAGAAGTAATACCCCTGTCACACGGGCACTTTCAATCGCGATTGAGTCGATCCAGATCAAGCTCAATCCGGATCGGGCGCATGCCACACGGCAGTTTTAATCGCGATCGAACTCGATCCTGCTCGAACTCAATCCTGGTTTCTCAAGCACGATCGAGGCTTCCAAGCGCGATCGAACGAAAACGGTGATACTTTCGTACCCGCTCAGTAATGACACAGAAGGTGAAAACTTCAAGTAACGCTACAAACTGTGTCAAATAACTTGCCCCACATAAGCGTGAGGTAACATTTACATAGTTACGTATACCTACGACCACAAGAAGTTACCAGACGCTGGCCGCAAGTACAATGTTAGCGCCATCTAGGGCACACGAGTGCAATTGGTGCAACTTTTCGATCGTGATTGAAACGGGCCGTGTAGCAGCGGCAGTGCGTCGAGCGCGCTCGAAAACTCGATCGCGATTCACTTCAATTGCGATTGAAAGTGCCCTTGTGACAGGGGTATAAGGTTTAACAACAACAACAAAATGTGCAAACAATAGATTTAAACAGGAGTGGAAGCAGGCTTCAGCCTGTTGGAGTAGCTCAGAGAGCAGGAATAATGCTGTTTTGGAGGAGCTTTGGAGCAACTTTGGAGCACCAAAAGGCGCATTTCGAAACAGTGCAAGTCTGTTTGGGAACAGATTTCTAGAACTAAACATCATTTATTTCCAGTTTTTCATTTCTGGCAAGCACAAGAAATATTCAAATGGCTTTTACTCAACATTCGATCAAAACCGAGTAGACCACTTTGTCGACAAGTTAGAAAAATATACGTCCCCAGAACTAAAGCATCACAGCTGAGAGAGTAATCACCAAGACGAAACTAGAGACAAGGGATGCTTTACACAGCGGCACCTAATTACACTTCAGACAAGTGAAAAACAACACTATTACAGCCATGAGAAACAAGCAGAAGACCAGAGCTAGGCGAAATGGTCTGTTTTGCACTTCAAATAGAAAGTTTACCTTCATTCTACACCTAACGAGACTGTAGACAAATAAAAGAAACCTGAAAGAGGAAAAAAATTACCTAGAGATAATCTGAACTACACCTGGCTGGATTCCAGAGAAAGTAAAAATAATAAAATGTTCACGTTTAAAAACAAATAAAAAAATATCCTACTGTATTGTTCGCATTATTGACCAAGTAATATACACGCTTGTAACTAAGCGAAAATTCTGCGAAAGTGTGTTGCGTTTATCCAAATAATGAACGCACCAGCGTTTATCAACTTGTTTTCTTTGTGGAGGGAGAATGGGGGAGAGGACGCTCCTCCTTCCCCCTTACCCGCACGAAACAGGCAGCATTGGACAAGACACCTACGGAGCTGATAACTTGCAGATAGTTGCTAGCTTAACAGAATCTCCCCTCTCCCTTCTGCAGAGCATCGCCCTTTATTTCATCCTGGTCAAAAAGGCACAGCCGCATCTAACCTTTGGAATGACAGACGCACTCTAGATAAGATGAAATAAGATGTAACAATAAAAACTACGTTAATTATTGCTTTTTACCCTAAGCCCAAAGATTGCAATGATTGCTGGTGCCTACGTATGCATCACGGCACAATGCGCTGTGCGGTGAAGTTGCATTTCGGGCGAAAGCTCGTGAATTCACCCGCACCCGTAGGCCACTCCCGTCCCGTGAAACAGCGCCGCCATTTGGAGAACGGGAAATTGCGATGAGCAACTCTAAACTCCGAGCATTCTTTTAAGGAGTCCACCAAGTGTGCCACATTGCGAGTGACAGCTGACCGAATGAGTGCCTACAGCTCCTTGCACAATGCGAATGGCATTCAACTTCACCTCACAGTTGCCTCCCATTTTGCGGCGCCCCTTTGCAGCTGTTTCGGTGCAATTCTGCCTTTTGGAGTGGGATGGAGCAAGAAAAGTGGATTGGAGCAGTGTGGTGCAAATGGAGCAGCACTTCCACCCCTGATTTAAAGCAATTCTTGATGGGTGATAGCGAAGTTATTTAATGTCCGTGATGGAAGCGATGATGGTGGGAAGGTGGTTCCCGTCTCTGCTTGTTCGGGGAACGAAAGAGTCACGATAAAGATTAGTTCCACCATTAGAACCCTTAGAACCATTGGATCCCTTCCTTTTTTGCAATTCTCAAGTAACCTTTCTGACACAATAGAAGCCATTTTCACACATGCATTGTGTGTCCAAAGATCTTAGAGCTTTTCGGTCCACCAACTGGTCTATGGGGAACTGCATCCATTTTTTGACAGGATGCCATCAGCCCCACTAAAAAAATCTTTCACCTTAAAAAATTGTAGCCCTTCCACCACTGTGACGACGGAAAACCAGTGAAGCTGTGTTGGTAAATAACTTAATTGAATTATGTATGCTGACTTACTACATTGATCGAATATAGACACATACTCATATTTCCCTTAGCCTTAATTCTAAATTGATTTTCTTGCAATTTGTTTCTGAATCATTTCGACAGAACACGAGTTACAGCCATTTTCTGTACCCATTCTTCCTCCATAGACAGTCATGTGTTGAAAGCAGACAGGAATACTGTAACTAGGATTGCCACCTGCCCAGTTTTTGACCGGCCTGAGCGGTTTTTTTCGACAGTGGGCCAGTTGTCGTTCCGTACTTAAGACCGGCCATGATTGGCCGGTTTTTTGGCAACCGTGCTGCGATATTTTTTGTTTTTTTTTGCGCTGTATAAAAAGTGCGAGTCCAGCAACTACGATGATAAATATGTCGACAAGCTGCGCAAAGACATGCGAACAGAGAAAATTCGCGGGCAAGCGCGCTCTCTGAGATGAAGAGGGACCATTGCGGAGGAACAACATAACGAAATGCTGCCACCTTGGCCAGGTGGCATAGCATTGCATTGCCTGTGTACATATATCTGAATATCAAATGCATTATGTCATATGTATTGCATACTTTTTAACATTCGTTTGGTGGATTCAGATGCAAAGAAGCACTTTTAACGGACGAAGTATGTGCGATTACTTTTTCAGTGCAGCACATTCAGAGCAATAACCAAAATCTCAGTCAATTTCAGTACGCTACGCGGAGTCAACATACCAACTCAGGTTTAGGTACCTGCCTACAATACATCACTGCTGACGTCCCTAGCCCCCCCTTCCACACCCCTCGACACTGACTTTTTAGCACGAGTAATTTTTAGACCGCAACGGGGACCAGCTATCACTGTCCGTGGCAAACAAAGCACCTCTCACTTCTAACTTTTTGTTAGGTGTGATACTGGCTAACGGAACCACTGCCTTAGCGGAAGCGTGCTAATCGCTTTCTCCAAACGGCCAATTTTCCCCTTCAAGGAGTAGACGGTCATTCAATGCTTATTCAGCCATCAGCACCATAGCGAGGAGGGAGCCTTTTTTAGATTGGACACATGGTTTCTGCAAGATGTTGATGGAAAAAGCACTTGGTGTGCAACTGAGAACAAATTATGACATTTTGGTTGGTCCCACCCTCCTCGACCCTCTCATCAGCATTACACCCCCCCCCCCCCCCCCCCCTCCCAAACTAAGCAACTGGACCCGCCCCTGCAAAAAACATGCGATGCAATAGCAGAATTGAAATTTTCCCTTGATTTTTAAAATACTCAGCAAATAACTGCTGAGAAAGCACTGAGGGCACTCTAAAACACTAAATCCACTGTATAAAATGAAGTTGTATGCTGTCTTCGTGGCTTCTTTTCTGATTATTTCTCACGGCAGCCCTTGTGTCGCGATTCGAAGCAGCCACAGTAAAAAAAAAAACTATAGGGAAAAGCAGCTTGATGTGGATCCGCCTCCGCTGTTTGCCTGAACTGAGGCTTAGTCACATCGAGCCTTCAATTAGCCCTCCTAACATTGCTTTACACGTTCCTCCATACTACTAGTTGTGCCTGCTGTAGCCCTGCCTAGTTAACAGGTATGGTCTTTTCAAAAAGTTGCACTAGACAAAGATGGCCGCAAAATAAAGCTGGACTAGAAAACTTGTCTCAGGTTCGCAACTTTGACAACTAGCAGGGAATGAGACAAAAAATTACAGCCGTTCCGTGCAATGTGAAAGCTGTCCGAAGAGCGGGGCAGCGATTCGCCATCATAATGGGCCGTAGCACCGTTATCTGCGCACAGCTACCACCCAACGCATTTCAAATTTCCCGCCTTTGCAGTGCTTGCAAGCCCCCTGCCTGAAACTGCGCCAGCAGGAGTTCTGTTCTTTTTGTGCTTGCTTTTCCACGCGCACGTGCCGGCGTTGCACTGCCACTTTTTTTTTTCCCAATCGTAAAAACCAACCCAACGAGCGTTCCTAACTGAATGAACATGGGCGTTGCTGGTTAATTACGTATATTTTGCCTCAAATGTACTTGCAGTTTTCTTAGCGCTAAACAGCAGGGACATATATGACAAGTGCCAGCAGTTCCAAGTTTCGAATGCCTATGACTATATAAACCGCTCGGCTTTCGAAGCCTCTGTGGGACGCCGCGATGACAGAACACCGTGTGGCTCTACTTGGGCCCAGCAAGCGAGCTACGGTGACAAGGCGAGCCCCCAAAGCGCTCTGCACTTAAAAGATTAATAAAATAACCATGCTCACCAATGCTCCTTGCCATATGTTCCACTGAAGTCTGTGTGGACGCTGTGTGCTTGCATGGTGAAAGCATGCCCGCCTGAACAGCAAGTGCACATGTTGCACACTGCTCGGGTTCCTGCGAAATGGGGTACTCTTTAAACAGTTCAGCCCACACTTTAAAATGTAACGCCAAGCGGTGAGATGCAAAAGTTGCACACACTGGCCATACACTAATTTTTAAAGCAGCCAAAAGACAAAACACGTTAGGTTCATTACAAAGACTGCTTTGTCCCAATAACAATTTCATTGCAAACTTCACACAAGTAATGGGGACATAACGGAAGCAGTGGTGACTCCCCCAGCCACTCTCCGGCGACTTCTCAATGACGGCGCAGAATCTCGTTTGTGGGGTTGGTGGTTGCCGACCGGCAATTGATTGATTGATTGTAGGGTTTAACGCGCCAACGCAACACAGGCGATGAGGCGCGCCGTAGTGGAGGGCTCCGGATTAATTTTGACCACCTGGGGATCTTTAACGTGCGCCGAAATCTCGTACACACGGGCATTTTTGCTTTTCGCCTCCATCAGAAAAGCGGCCGCCGCGGCCGGGAATCAAACCCGCGACCTCGTGCTCAGCAGCGCAACGCCTTAGCCACTGAGCCACCGCGGCGGGTACCGACCGGCAATTTCACAAACCCGTGAATGCTAGCAAGCAATTGAAAGGTATGCTTTTAGTTCTGGCCCCCATTACGCTATTCCCGTTTATAATACATCAATGTAGCACGAAATTCGAAAGTTTCTTCGGTGTGTCTTGTGCTTTTTGAGTTAAAAAATGTATTTCCTGGCTGGAATGGAGCTGAGGGAGTTACCAAATTGAACGAAGATGTATTTTGTGTTCATGGCGCCTTTAAGGAGGCACTCTGTTCTTCAAACTGGGGTGCAAGCTTTGGCTTTCACTGCTTGAGAAATGACGTAGCTCACGTGATGGGGAGAAGCAGGTCGGTAAGGACCAGAAGGTGTTGCCGTTGGCGTAGCCTGCACCTGTAACAACAACCCATGATGTAGTGGGGGCATATGCTTCGGATTGTGCCTCTTGCGAAGTGATGTGGCTTACCTCATGAGAAGCAGCAGCAAGGTAAAGACCAGGAGGTGTTGCCGTTGGCGTAGCTTGCAGCTGTAACAACCGATGATGTAGTGGGGGCACAAGCTTCAGATTGTGCCTCTTGCGAAGTGACGTAGCTTACCTCATGAGAAGCAGCAGCAAGGTAAAGACCAGGAGGAGTTGCCATTGGAGTAGCTTGCAGCTGTAACAACAACCCATGATGTAGAAGGGGCACAGTCTTCAGCTTTTACCTCTTGCGAATTCAGTAATGTAGCTCACCTCATGGGAAGCAGCAAGCAGGTAATAGCCAGAAGGTGTTTCCGTTGGCATAGCTTGCGCCTGTAACAACAACTCATGATGTAGTGGGGCACAATCTTGGAATTGTGCCTCTTGCGAAGTGATCGTAATTAACTCACCTGATGGGAAGCAGCAGCCAGGTAATAACAAGCAGCTGTTGCCGTAGCTTGCTGCTGTAACAACAACCCGTGATGTAGTAACCTGCTGCGACCCCACACATCAAAGTGAACCTGCTCCCGTTATGAAATTTTCCCTCCAGACCTGCTTGAGGGTAGGTCATCACTAATACTTCATACATGGAAAGTCTGCAAGCTTTCAGCCATTTACGAACAATGAAACGAATTCATTCCATTAAAGGTCCTTTTTTAAATTAACGATGCTTTCAGGGGCATTTTAGGTTAACAAGCGAACACAAAGAGTAAAAATTAACGGAAGACCCAGCACCGGGTCATCAGAAATGCGTTATTACGCCCCTAAAGTTGTTCCGCGAACGCCGCGTTGGCGCACTGGTAGTTAACGCACCATCCGTTGTTCCAACTCGGCCTCTCTCTCGGCCTGTCGACGAGCCAAAATATCAATATACGTTGGACGCGCCCGCCTCGCCGCCAACTCTGCTTCGCGCACTCGAGGGTCGGCCCGACGGGCGCGCTCCGCCTCGGCTTCGGCAGCCTGCAACTCGGCGATTTTTCGCTTAAGCGGCGGCATTGGCTGCCCGTTGGACCTTTCGTTGTTTAAAAGTATCCGCTTCCCGTCGTCGTTGTCCCCATTCTGTCCTCTTTCAGCCTCTTTTGACGCCTACTCACTTTCGACGCTTCCGACTGCCTACCTCTCCCCTGCTCTCCCCGCCCACAGAAACCCCCTCCCCTCTTATTCGTGCAGATGACGCCGGTCACTCTCAGCTCTCAGTATATGTATCTCTGTCGACAAACCCTTTTATTGCTCAAGCAAAAAAAAGAAAAAAAAAAGGCGCGTAAGCTGCACAGATTGTGCTGTGACCTTAATATCAGTTGTAGCCCCCCAGACCAAAGATCTCTCCGGCTCAACCGGCTCAACACGCCGGTCGCTTGCTCGCACGCAACCTGCGTTTAGCCGAAGTGTGGGCATAGAGAAATAAAAAATTTCCTTCTCTATGGTGTGGGCACTACTTAAAACGGTGATTCGTCCAATCGGTCGACTTTGACATTCAGGACTTCTATGGATACCTTCACGAAAAAAACATGGGAAAAACGAATGCTGAACTGCTTCTCATGGAGACCGCCGCGAGTGGGACAATCGAGGAGTCCTACTCTCAGGATACATCTTTCTTCCTGCATGCTTTACGTACCGGGTCGGTAGCAAGTCGTGGAGCTAGCCTGGGCAAAGCTTGCCTGGACGACACTGCTGACGGTCTCGCCGATCCCTTGGGCAGTTTTCTATTCCTCGGGGTAGGCAGATGGAGGGTCGGCACGGCGTCGGTTCGCAGTTGCTGTTTTCTCGAGAAACCCATAGCACGCATTAACTGCGGGTTCATGCTGTAAGCGTCAGGGGAGAAGTGCCGATCGCAAACGTAGATGAACTTTCGCGTGTCCGTCGTGCGAAGCCCGATCCGCTGCAGCCATACCTTCCGCAGCTCAGGCTGTTGGGGCACCACATGATTGCTTTTATCACTGGTCTCACAGCCGACGACCGAACACCGAGTCCTCGTTTTCGCACTCATATCAACACTTCGACCCTACTAGAGCCACTCTAGTCCCCACAGCACTCGGGAACCTCCTTCATAAACCGCAAAGATGTGACGTCACGTCGATGCGCCGACGCAAGCCTGAGTTTTCCTCGCATTTTTTCGCCATACACTTTGACAGCTGGTTAATGAAGTCAATAAAGATACTATTTTGCTCATGGCCATTCATTTTGCCAAACTTCACGTTACCCAGTAGCACCAAATGGCTGGAGTGACGCCACTCGAGCGCTGAATAATGCGGGAAATTTGAAACAAGCGAAAACAACTTTATGGGTGAAAGCAATAGAGGGCATGATGGTTGCTCTCTATTGCTGCAAATTGAGTTGGGAGTTTCATCACTGCCAGCGTTGAATGGGGTAGGCGATAGGCCCGCTCCCTGGGGAATCCCTTTGTTTTGGGTGTGAAGATGGGTTTCCCCAGGTTGCCGAGGCCAATCTGTGGCAATAGGAAGTTTCAAAGGAAAGGAAGAACTTAAATCACTGAGGTTGGCAAGGAGATCAAGGGTTTAAGTCAAAAGTACCCCTCAGGCCCAACACCAGGACAGCTCGGGCAGTGGTTGTGAACGCTTGTAGGATGACCACATCACGGAACATGAAAAGGATATCCCACATGCCGGGACACGGATGGAAGCTGAAAAGTGTGAGGTGTAGATTGTTGCAGGTGGTTGATTGAAGTCACTTCATAACGATGTGCTAAAAATGTTCGCCAATTAACAAAGTGATGGAAATGGGTCTCAAGTTTGGCAATAAGGATGATATTGGTGTGCTTCCACATCTTTTTCTGAGTGCTTGTTGAAGAAGGTGGCAAGAGCTTGAAGGGAGGGGTTTTCCAGGTTGTGGAGAATACAGTATGTAATTTCTAACACTACCTTAGTTATCTTTTTGCTTTCATAAAGAGCAGCTAGTTGTTTTATTGCAATAGTATCTAGATAAAAGTACGAGTGTACAATGGAGTTTGCAGGATTCATTCATAACAGGGAATCATTTAACAATGCCACACTTTTTATTAATTTATTTTATTATATCGATACGGTGTGCAAATACAACGGCAGAAAATAAGCTGAAAAGAGGGTGGTATAAAGTGCTAAGAAAATTTCGGAGGATGTTCCGACACCGAAACCCGCCCCTGGCTATGCCCCTGCCTTCGGAGGCACCGCAGGTGAAAGCTGTAAGGGCGTGCTTTACCTTTGCCAGGATGACGAGTCTATCTCAGTCATCATTTTGGGCACCCCCGTATTGCATGGGTTCAGAGGGTGGAAGCTATTGGCCTATGTAATTAGCCCACAGAGCATCAAGTATGTTCTCATCCGTACAAGGGTATTGATGTTGGAGTATTGGGATGGTGTGTCAGCCATAAAATTTGTTTTTGGTGTGGTCAAGTTGGTGGAGCAGGAGGGACCAGGTGTTGGCAGTACTTACTCATGTAAGGTAAGACTGACTTGATAAGGCATCAAACACGCAATTCAAAGGTCGTGGGTTTGTTTCCCCCTCTGTGATAGAATGCTCTACTTTCTTTATTTCGAAAATTTTTAAAAATACTATTTCCACACACACACACACACACACACACGATTTTGGATTCCAGAAATTTGGATTTGCTCGATATTTCAGACTTTCCTGAGGAACGGCCAGTTGTCCCATAGGAGTAATGGCTCACGGATTTTTCGTTCCCCTCCAGGTCCAAAAAATCGACCGGCTATTGTACTTCCTCTGTGTCCACTTCAGTATTCTTGAATGCTGGCTTTCCTTTCTGCCTTCATAGTATAAGCCCCTCATTCCTAATTACATCAAGCTACGTGCATAGAGAGGACTTCAGTTCTGGCAGACTTAGCGCCAAAGGGGGCATACGAGGGTTTCGTGCCAGTCAACTACTCCCAACAGGTCACAACCAGGGTGCTTAAAAGAATATTCCCTTCACCCCGAGTTGTCAGAGTGGCACTGGCTACCACCACCAAGTCCAGGATATCCATACAAGCGTGAAAATACGGGAAAGTTCCCAAGAACACAGCCTCCTTCCTAGATAGCCAAGTTGCGAAGCATCAAACGGGCCATCCAAAGGTCAAGGGTTCAGTCCCCACACTGGGTGCATGTTTTTCTCCGCCTTCTTTTTTCTTCAGAACATTTCAAAAATGTTAATTTTCCCATAAATGAAAAGAAAATGACGAACAACACTCACACTCACATGTGTGCAGACCCACACACCATTATGTGCACGACAACCTGCTAGTACCAGATTTCAACAAAGAATGACGCAGGACGACAAAAGTGGAGACGACCACACTTTATTCCACAAATAAAGCATTAAGAGTCAGCTACATATCTGCTTCACAGGTGATGATGATTGCATGCATAGAAGCGGGAGATGCACCCCTTGGTTCTCACTCTGCATATGATGATGACAATGTGCTTACACAGAAGTACAGCCCTAATGCCAAATATATGTAAAGTGACCAGATTCCTCAGAACCCAAAGCGGGACGGGCGTGGAAGGAGGGGTAGAGGGGGGGGGGGGGGGGGGGGGGGATAAGGAAGAACGTGGCACATAGCTTGATGGGATACTAATGCTTAATGCAGTTTTGTTTTATCTTAAAGATCATACGTTTCGTAGTTTTCTCGGCCTTTGTTCGACGAGCAATGATGCGTTACTTGCTGAATAAGTAAACAAGTCCACCCACCGTTCGTCAAACGCAAAAGGGTGTACTGAACGGTTTGTTGGTACACTGCAACTTTAAGAAAACAGCTCAGCCATCGGAACAAAGCAAGAAACACACAACAGTTTTTTGCTTAGTCCCGTCGCGTGCGCTCTTTTCTTGAAGTTCCTCAAGCTGTTTCTTTTGGCTTTTTCATTCCTCCAGTTTTTCATTAGTAACACTGGGCTCGATACCCATTTTCCACATTTCCGGCCCAAGGCGGTACAAAACATCGTCCCAGAAGCAACCTGCGGGACAGCGGGACCACAGCCAAAAAAAGCGGGATGTGTCCCGCCCAAATCAGGACGTCTGGTCACTTTAACTATATGTCTATGACAACACAACACTATTGCCATTTTTTGGCAAAAAACAACGCAGAAAGACATCAAAGTTGTGAAAAGTGGAACCACATTGTATTCCACATTCAAGAATATAATTGTATATACATGTGCCTTTCAAAAGAAATAAGCAATAACAGCCTTGCCAGCACTGCAATAAACATGCTACGCGTGATTACCTGCCAAGTGGTACAAACGAGGCAAGTGAGCATCAACAGTATATCACAGTCTGGAAGAATGTTTCAACACACTCTTTCACTCAAAACATTGCCAATAACTGCAAAAAACCCACCAGCTGGCCCTATCAAAGGATAAATGCACCCATTAGCGCACTGCCGGACGACGGGTCTCTTGAAAAGGAGGGTGGGGGTGAGACAGGTGTTTCGTGCTCAGTTTTGTTGCATGTGCTCTTGCTCTGTTTGCAAGCCACGAACAATGGGCAAAAGAATTTGCCCAATTCCCTCTGGTGATTGGCCAATGTGTCAGCTGAAGCGGCGATGTTCAGGAGGCTAGATGCCGGGAAAAATCAGTTTCCCCCTGCCAGCCTTTTCACACAGCCCCAATGGCCTTGTTAATAGAGCTGGACAAGAGGATGAATGCACCTTTTCGTATTTTCTTTATCCTTAATTAAGGTTTGCCCCCTTTCATTAAGATTTCCAAAACTTAACTGCCACTGTACAGACAGCAGCCATGCCGATTCGGTTGAAAAGTTATCCGCAAGGCCAGAAAAGTAAAGAGAGTGCAGTCTACCGCTTTCAGCTACAAGCATCAAGTCTGCCAGCGCAAAGGATACATCTTGTGGGATTCAACATTTCACACTAGTTATGTCCCACCCCGCAGCCATCCGCGCTCAGCAAACATGCCTTGCGAGCGCCGGCTGCGGACGGGTCTGTTGTTTGCGGAGACAGACAAAGGCAGGGGCAACAGGGCAAAACGCCAATGGCAGCACTTATTGCAATGTGCGAATCAAATACACTGCATACAGACTGATTGTAAGCCAAAACGGTAACACTGTGAGCGAGGCATTAAACAACGCTGAAGATCGAGACGGTTCGACTCAGAGATGGCATACCAGAGCAGCGGAGCGCTGCGCCTGCGAGCGCAGTTGCAGTCTCCCAGCTCGCCCACACGCGTCCCATTGTGGCTCGTTCCCCAGGTTCGGACCGGCACGCCGAAACGTCCGCTTGCTACCGCATACCCAAGACAAGAGAGCATCCTCTTGTCATGCGACAACCCACCAGACCTCGCCGAACCGTGGCGCTAGTGCAGAGGAAGAACTGGTTCTCGGGTAAGGCAGAGGGGAAAAGGGTCAACGCCTACACCCTGGCGACAACAAACCCTCCAGTCGCTGGTGCCCTCCCGTATGGCTCCCGTTGCGTAATCGAGGTGCGTTGTGCAATGCCGGCCGCAATGGAAAGCTAGCCAGAAAGGGGTTCGCGTGAAAGTCGCGATCCCCAAAATCTCCACGTGACACCTTTTATCAATGGCTAGCACTGTTACGAACCGGGGTAGCGTGGTTGGTGCCGTGCCGGGGCATTCATGAGGATGAAGTTGAAGGAGAAAAAAACTTTATGTACAAGTATTTACATCTCGATCTCAGAGAACAGGCAGTGCGCTCCGGTGTGAGACAGATTAAATAGGCACGTTGGGTACGTCCCCTTCCCCCCTTTCTCTCAGCTGTTGTCCGGAACACACCAATCCCAGAATCCCGGGCGCTGGGAGTGACGCCCACACACACGTGGAGAGACACGCTTCTCTCTTGCACAGATGAGCGTTAGGTTGCCTCCGCTGAGGCAATCCGCCTGGGTATGAAGTCCTCTTTGTCCTTTTGATGTTGAAGTGCCGGGAAGACGTCTGCGTTCCCCTCACATGATCTTCATCAGGTGGCTCGTTGAAGACGTCTCCAGTGTAGCCACACACGCCACAAAAGGGCATGACAATGATGCGAGGCACACTGCCAAAAAGCTTGCCGTGTGAGGCACCGAGCGATGCTTTTGTCAGCGCCTCCGCTGGCCGGTTGGTGCTCAAGAGGCCGCGAGGTCGCTGAAAGGGGCATTGTCCAAAGGCAGCATAGTGCGCCGTGACGTCATCGCGGACACTCCTTACACGTTGCACCATCGACGACGGAAGGCAGCCGGCCGATGACAGGCTTTGGTGCTCGACCTGAGAAATATCGAAGACAGGTTTCACAACAGCGCACGACAATCGCCTGGGATGGCCAAGTGCAAGGCGAGGGCAAACATCTCATCTTGTTACCTGCAATGCAGCTTCACATTCATCGCGGCAAACGTTTGCATCGCACAGAATGAACCTCATGATGGAGCACAAGTACGGAGTATACACAGTAGTTGAGAAGAAGCCCAAATGAAATTGGCTGCAATTTTGTGATGAACTCAGGGATGGCACCCACAGTACGCCCCATTCATCATGAATACTCAAGGGCTAACTCAGTAGCGCGCGCAAATACTGCAGGGCTAACTCAGTAAACAGCACAGTGGGACAGCTTACCCAAGCTCTGCACTGCCTTCACTAGTGCAACCAAAAAGCCTTCCTGGCCTTCCTCATTTTCACTTTCCAGCGCTTGCGTCCCTTACGGATTCATACTTGTGCTTATGAGTCATTCTCGTTGTAGTGGTGTGCTGCAAGTCGTGTCCTTGGAAAGGGGAGGACATGCTGAATAGGACAGCATGAAAAATATTTCTGTCATAAGGTAAGAACGTGCACTGAAGGAACCAGGAAGTTGCAGAAAGCAAGCACTGTCTCTGACCAATGACCTTGAAATCACTGTGTGAATGGTCAGACTGCAGCCTTCATTGATTGATTGATTAATTGGGCACTGCACTACTTGCTCAAAACATTAGAACAGAAATGCCACATGCTTTGCAAGTGTCTCATTTAAGTATGCAGGGTGTGCTATTTCTCTTTTGCTGTACCGCATAAGAATACAAAAAGGCATGCATTCGCACTTTTAATTTTGCCGCCAGCTTATTAGACCCGGTGGGCCACTAACAATGCAGTTGCTTGTCTATACAGGTAAGGCGACTACTAATTACCGATGACATTCTAATCACCTCTCTCATTATTGACTTTGAGGGGACATATTGGAATTTTGGAATGGAAGTACAGTGTGGAAAAGGCAGCTTACAAGAAACAAGCTTACACAGATCTCTGTAGAGTCGGCTTCACCTCTTAACACAAACGCATTGCTGGGAAGACGTTCTTCCAGGGGCAATATCATAACAAAACATAGAAGCCCGAGGACATTTCTATTTTTCTATGATTTTTTTTTTTTCCTTCATAAGGTGAAAATTATTGGTCTATGCTCAGTCTGCCATTGGAAATGACCTGCTGCTTCTCAGCAGTAAACAGCTCCGCTGTAAAAAAAAAAAAAAGTTCACTCTAGGAACGACAGAAAACTATTTGGCCCCAAAACCGTAAACGCCCTTCTGGGTTAAACTGATCACAAAAAAACAACAACTACAAAAAGCACACTATTGTCACTGTCTCCACCTTCTTTGGTGCGTCCCAAGTGCCGCCACATTTCGTTCTTTTTCCTGTTCTTTTGCCAGTGGCTTCCAGTCTGGGTGTCCGTAGTCGACACCAGGGGCCGAATTCTCCAAAACGACGGGGCGTCGCTTTGAAACGACGCGGTAGCGCCATGCAAATGCATGTGTTCTGGGGTTGGGGCCGTCGCTTTGGGGCGGCGGGCTGGGGCAATCAGCGCAGAAAAGCGCCGTGGCAAGGGCGCGAAGTGACACCCACTGCCCCCTCGTCGCTTCACTTGTCGCTTCGCGCCCTTGCCACGGCGCTTTTCTGCGCTGATTGCCCCAGCCCGCCGCCCCAAAGCGACGGCCCCAACCCCAGAACACATGCATTTGCATGGCGCTACCGCGTCGTTTCAAAGCGACGCCTGTTTTTTAGAGAATTCGGCCCCAGCTGTGTCATTTCGCCTTTTAAGGCAGATACAGTGACGTCTAGTGCTACTTCTTTTTTTGTCCCGATTTCTTTCCTTTAGACCAGTTACACGGTAAGTCACAAAATTTCTCCTGTGGTGGCCACCATGTTGTCTTGCTGGTTGATTTCACTATCCAAGGGGGGGGGGGGGGGGGTTTCAATTTTAGATATCTCACATGCCCTTTTTAGGTCAATAATTCAAATGTTAAATAGCACAGCTTCGCAAATGGAACCACTCCCAGTTGCTGTCACGCCAGATAAGCTGATGGCAAAATTGAAAGTATGATAATGCGAACCTTTTTTTTTTTAAATTCTGCGCGCCCAGTCTGCAACTGCCTACCATCGCACCTAATGCGACCAGGTACAAGTAACCGATAAATCTTTTCAACATCTTCTTTCCCGGTTTTATCTGACCACATGACTATACAGGATGCATGGCTACAGGTTGACCTCCAAAACTGGCCTTTTAGCTTGGCTACCTTTGAGCTACGCAGGGATAACTTACCCAGCTCCCGCATTGTTTTTTCAAGACCACTTTGGGCTTTGCGGCAAAGCGAATGAGTAGTCTACTGTGGGAAACCGGTGATGATGCCCAGGTTCTGGCAGAAGATCAACGGTGCGGGTACTCAGAAGCAGAAGGTTCCCCAAGATGACCTTCGACTCCAAGGTGTGCGGGTGAATCTATTCTGAAACAAGAGCAGTGTGGGAATATTAGATAGCAGCACTGTTTTTATCCACCTACTAGCTACATTCGTTGGAATCATAAAATTCCCTCTTTTCTTTTTTTGTATAGTGAGCTATACTGCGCAGATGTAAATGCGGAGCTCGGTGGTGACCTAATTTTTTTATTTGAAATTACGGGGTTTAATGCGCCGATACGCCATAAAGGGGGACTACGGATTAACTCCGACCACGTGGGGATCTTCAACGAGCGCCGAAGTCTCGTCGCAGGGGCGTTTTCACTTTTCGCCTCCATCCGAAAAGCTGCCGTTGCGGCCTGGATCGAACTTGTGTCCTTGGGCTCCTCAGCAGCATAACGTGTTAGCCACTGAGCCCCTCATGCCAGGTGGCAGTGATGATCTGTCTGGCTTTGTTGCCAGAGCGGAGGTGGGAGCATGTTTGGCGAAGAGGGCCACGCATGGCAGAGATGGCTGGCTCAAAAGGAACCTGTTATTGTGCTTAATATCGTGCACCTGCTCCTCGTGTCATCACTCATCATCACCTGCAATTCCACGCAAAAATACCTCACTGCCCGCCATTTAAAAATCGAGCTAAATGCGATAAGGTCACCCCACAGTAGAATCATGTGATAGGGGGCACCAATCGCTTTTGCTTTTATGTCTCTCTCCAACAGTAACATGAGGAGCTCTGAACTTGTAATGCGTTAGCATACTTTGGCGACAATGCCTAAAAATCTGTCTGTCTGTTATGTGCGACATGATATGCTCCATAGGTGTACAATCGCTAAATGGGGTATTTAACTAGGGCCTTTCATTTCTAACCAAGCCAAGGCGTGTTACATAAAATGATAATCAAATACGTCAGCCCCTGACTTTTGTTGCATGCTGTTTATATGAGCCATTAATTACCACTTGTGCTTCAGCCAAGGCCCATGTGCTGGCATAGAGGCAAATTGTACCTTTTGTGTCGACTACATTTACTCTGTACAGTAAAACTTCGTTATAAGTGACACTCAAGGGACACAGGAAACACATCTCTTGTAGCCCAGGTCTCTAGGTTGCGATGGGTCTAACATGGCAAACATAGGAAAACCAACCCAACCATTTTCATTCAAATGCCTCATAAAACCAAGTGTCTCTTGTAACCTGAAAACTGTTCCTCTGGCTTAGTAGAACTTGCCTCGTGCCATTAACTTGAACAGTTCTCCATGGCTTTCATGCTGGCTACACAGATAGTTCAGCAGGCTCGACCACAGGCCGACTGTGAAGGTGCCCAGTGCGCAGGTGGTCCGTGATGCCCTTTATCGACGGCCTAATGGCGCTACAGTCCTCGGAGCTGCAAGGAGCATTTAGCATGCTCTTGAACACTGAGGAGAAACATGTCATGGCTACTAGATACTGACTATGTTGCAATAAATAAAATTACTTGCATACAAAACACTCGTTCTTTCCAAACTCGATTACGGCAACGCCATCTACGACCCACACCAAGCAAACCTCTGTAACGTCCTTGAATCCGTTCAAAACCGCGCAGCCAGATTCATCCTTTCAGATTATTCGTATCACTCAAGCATCTCGGCATTAAAATCGCAACTTCTCCTCCCTCCTCTCACCTCCCGTCGACAGATAGCACGCCTGTCTCTTTATCACCGGTTTTTTTATACTTTGCCCCCAAACAATCAGTTCATCCAACCCCCTCCTAAAACATCGCGCCACAGCCATCGTAACGCTGTTTACCCACCACGCGCTCACACTAAAACTTTTCAACGTTCATTTTTTGTTCATACAGCGCATGACTGGAACAATCTTCCTGCCGACATCGCCGTTATTACTGATAGCACTCGTTTTAGGTCTGCGATACAAGATTTGTGTCATGACGTGTAACCCTTATTGTTTACATCATTGCACTGTATTTTGCCTGCCTATTTTCCTGCCCACCCCTCATGTAATGCCCCAAAAGGGCCCTTGAGGTACCAATAAATAAATAAATAAATAAATAAATAAACGGTGCACGTACCCAAACTGGTGTGCCACACATTGTAGCAGTGTTTTCGCCGCAGGTTTTCTTTGTTTGTATGCATGCCCGCAAGACATCCTAATGGTGGGGTGGTGGTTTGCGAAATATGCAAGAGAGAGGGAGAAAAGGCATAGTGCGTTCAACTCTGGCACTCAACTTATGTTGAGTGCCAGAGCAAGAAGTACGGAGCAGCAACTCTTGTTGGCTTACAGCCACCAAGAAAAGGACGTGTCAACAGCAGTGGGCACTGCGGCACAAAATACCAGCTGTTGTACTTTGCTAAAAGGCGTGGTTTTCTGGGGACTTGCAGCAATTCATAGGCACTGTCTTTTATCAGCGAAAAGCCTTTGCTTGCCAGGATAAAAAGTAACGCAATTCTGGTGCTAGAAATCCATTCAAACTTTTTCTAGCTCGCCTGTTTACTCCAGTGGACATGTAGAATGCGAAAGGTCTTGTGCTGCTCAATCACAGCCAAGGGCGTTCTTGGAACGCTGGTGCCGTGAGTTCAGCGCAGTTGATATTGTCAAGCACGGATGACAGGCCGTACGTGCTCCTTATAATGGCCAGACTAGATTGAACCGTTTGCTTGCCCTCCGTCTAGTCCTGGCAGCCATGCCAAGATAGCCCCAGTATCTGCTTAAAGGGTTCATTAAAAATGAAAATGTATTTAATTCTGGTCCATGTCATGTTACTCCTGCCTGCATTTTACTCGGATTCAGTGCACTACAGCACGAAGTTTGAAAGCTTTCAAATATTTCCTGCACGTTCTTGGTTCAAAAAATGTCTTTCATGAATGGAATGCGCCGAGTGGTTTTCAAAAGACTAGTTCTGTCAAACAGAACAAAATTGTATTTTGTCTTTGCAGCCCCTTTAAGCCACAAAAGGCAACATTGTGCTAAAGGAGCCAAAGGTGTCTACAGTACCTATTTAATTGCCAGAGAAAGCCGAGTTGCCACTGCTTCTGCACTTGCTTCTCTGGTGTTCACACACAAGCAAGAGCACCTAAAGCCCCAACAGTACTGTTACTAGCTATTGAATGCAGAGTCTACAGATCTTTACTGGCAAGGTAGCAGCAGCTACTAGAGAGTGGCAGCTGTAGGTGTCGATTTGAGGCAGAATACCCTACATCTGGTTATTGCAATGACAGAACAGTACCTGTAGATTGGCTTTACAAGGGGATGCCTAGGTCCTTCAGCCTTTCCAGGAAGCAGGCCAGTCCTTCCTCCTGCATCCTGATGACAATGCAGGACACGGCCAACAACTGCAGATAAATAAATGTCAATGCACAGCGGCAGTCACGTTACCCTACCTTCCTTACCTTGCCAACTGAGATCTGTTTGCACCCAGTCAACCGTCAGCACAGCAGGTCTGCGTCTCCACCGACACCAGCAACTTGATACCCAGGTAAGCCTGCGTGCCTGTGAAAATTTCCCCGAATACGAAGCTCCTATGAGAACGCACTGGTCAGGCATGGCATAGCTGTGGTAACAGTTGCACGCGCATGTGTTAAACGTGGAAACATCTTGTGTCAAAGTGGCACACCAACCACTCACAGAAGTGTGTCGGCGGTGTGATGACGCTATGCTACCGGAAATCGATGGTGCCAAAAGGCACAACGGGTGCCAACGCGGGAGTGCACCAACCTAGCATCCCCATTAACTGCGACGCACAAATTTACGTATGCATTGGCTAGGTCCACTGCAGGACAAAGGTCTCTCCCGTCGACTAGTAACTGCTCCTGTCTCGCGCCGCTCGCGTCCATTCGTAGCATTGGAAATTGCTTATTTCCTCTCTCCATCAAGTAATCGGCTTTCCCCTTCTTCTAGACGTCTCTTTCGGTGACCACTGGTTGTCATTTCGCCTGTGTCCAGCACTATGATATCTTCTAGTCTAGTTTGCTCTCCGATCCGGGAAGCTCATTTCCCTCTCCCTCAATGTTACTCCTACCATTCTTCTTTCGATTGCCCACTGAGCCGACCTAATTTTGCTTTCAAGCAGTTTAGTAAGGGGCCAAGTTTCCACTCCATATGTCACCACCGGAAGGACGCATTAGTTGTATATTCCTTTTAGTGATGGAGATAGCTTACTTTTCATTATATGGGTGTGTTTGCCGAGTGCTCCCCAGCCTATACCAATTCTGCGTTGGATTTCTCCTCCCTCATGGTTGGGGTCAGCACTAACCATCTGTGTCCCAGGAAGTTATAATCTTCTACTAGTTCTAGCATTTCGTTACGTATGCTGCAGACGGCACTTTCGGCATGTTTATTCATCGTTACTTTAGATTTATTCGTATTTATTTTTAGTTCCACGGCCCTGATTTCTGAATTTAGTTCGCCAAGCATATTTTCTAGCTGTTCCGCAGATTCACTGAGCAACACTATCTCGTCTGCAAATTGCAAATGGCTCAAGTATTCTTCATTTATCCGTAATCCCGCATTCTCCCAGTCAAGCTTCTTGAACAGCCCCCCCAGACAAGCTGTGAACAATTTTGGTGAGATGGTAAATACGGCCGCAAAACTAAGTAGACTGGACTAGAAAACTTGTTACAACTTTGCTCCTATGCCAACTAGCAGACACGCACGAAAAACATGCTCACCAATGCTCCTTCCCAAATGTTCCACTGAAGTCTGTGTGGACGCTGCGTGCCGGCAAGGGGATGCCTGAACGGCAAGCGTGCACACTGCCCGATGCTCGGGTGCCTGTGAAGCAGGGTGCTTTATGAAAATTTCAGCCCACGCTTCAAAATACAGTACCAAGCACTGAGACACAAAAGGTGCACACACTGCAGGTTCCACACTTTTTTAAAGGGGCCATGAAAACAAAACGCAGGTTTGGTTCAATACGACAACTGCTTTGTCCTGGTAACGGCGGAACTTTTTCCAGTACCGATGTGTGGGCTCCTGGCTTGCCATTCTTGGCAGCCACCTCGGGCAACGTAAATAAAAGGATGCACCCTCAGCTCGCTGCTTGGAGAGCGGCTACACTTTCTAGTGCTGCAAGTTTTTATTTCCTCTTCTTCGACAGCTCGTGGAGACTTCGTACATGCACACAAATAAAAGCTTACAAAGGAAAGGGGCTGGCCATTTGAGGCTGACCATGCTGCAAGCATAAGGCTACCAGCGAGGGAGTAACAAATATGAAAAAAAAAAGTAAAGAAAAAAGTACTGCGACGACTGTAGGTTAGTCACGAAAATGTGCACCTGCTACGTGACATTCATGTAAAAGGAATGGGCGCTTGGTGGATGCAGGAAGTACTGCAAGACGATAATGTTCTGTGCATGAGTTTTCCGACAGCGAGACTTCTGAGGGGAGGAGGGGGGGGGGCTAACTGCCATTTTTTAGTTCGCCGTGACAGCCGCTAGGAGGACCAGTACTAGAAGAAGGTCCGTTAATGGCCCCAATTTTATTGCAAAACCCGCAATCGAGACATTGAGGAAAACAGATGAAGCCGTGGCAGCTCCCCAGCCACTTTCGCAGAGTCTTGTTTGTGCGATTGATGACAGCTGACCAAAGCCACCGCCAAGAAACACGACTGGGTGAGTATAGTGGGGCCTCTAGGTCGTTTGATCATATCACATAAATGCGAAAGTACAGTCAACACACTGGTGCCATGTTTTTAGAGCTGGTCTGTATTACGTCACTCCTGTTCAAATTGCATCACTGTAGTGCAAAATTTGGCCGGTTGAAAAATTTCTCGTGTTTCTCGGCTGAAGAAACATATTTCACAGCTGGAATTGAGCTGTGCGAGTTGCCAAAGGCTAGTTCCGTCAAATTGAACAAAGTTGTATGTCTTCATGGCCCTTTATGGACAGGCAGCGTGGAACTCTGTTCTTTAAGCTGGGACGCAAGATTTGCCTCGTTTTTTTGCGAAGTGATGCAGCTCACCTGATGAGAAACGACAGCTGGGTAGTGACCAGATGTTGCTGTTGGCGTAGCATGTGGCTGTAACAACAATTTGTTATGTAGTGATCTGCTGCAAACCCACACTTCACAGTCAACACTGACGACATTACAAAAGCTTCCTTTCAGGAAATGCAACATGGGCCATTAACCATTCATGAAGTGCATGCTGTGCAGCGTAAAGCGACCTCTGTTGCACTCACTACTCAACACTAGACTGGCTTTCAGCCATTTACAAACTATGCATCTTCATCCCAATTAAGGTTCTTTCGAAAACAGATGAACTGAGCAGAGTTCTGGGTCAACAAGCGAACGCAAGACGTAAAAATTAGTGGGTCCTTAGGAGTGCGTTAGCATCGTTCACGTTTGGAACCGTGATAACGCACCGCCCGTAGTCCCAACTTGGCCTCTCTCCCGGCCTGTCGACGAGCCCTCCTGGCCGCCACTTCTGCCTCGCGAACCCGTGGGTCGGCCCGGCGCGCGCGTTTCGCCGCAGCTTCGGCAGCCCGCAACTCGGCGTTTCTTGCGCGCCGTTTTCGAGCCGTTTCCGCGCACCGCGCCAGACGCGCCCTGCGTTGCTCCTCCGTCTCGTACAGCACTTTACTTCGCTTAGCAGCCGCATTGGCTGACCGTCGGGCCTTTCGTTGCTCAAAGGTCTCCGCTTCCCGTCGTCGGCGTTCCCATTCCCTCCTCTTTTGACGCATATTCGCCCCAGCCTAAGCGTACAAGCGGCGACGAACCCTCGGTAGAATAACCAGAAATAAGCTCGACATACCACTCGCACCGCCTGCCTACTTCTCTTTTTTTCTTCCCCGCCCTAGAAACCCCTCTCCCTCTTGTTCCGGCAGACGACGCCGGTCACTTTCCGTCGACATGACCCTTTCATTGAAAACGCAAAAAAAAAAAAAAAAAAAAAGCGCGAGAGTTCAAGTGGCTTTGCTTTACTCGCTTGATACTTGCTCTGTGTGCTTTACTTACCGGCTCGTTAGCATTTCGAGCAGCTAGCATGGCCAAAGCCTGCCTGCACGTCATAGCTGACCTCCTCCGCGGTCCCTTGAGCAGCTTTCTCTCTTTCGGCGTAGGCAGAGTCAAAGCCTGCGTGCACGTCATAGCTGACTGCGCTGGTCCCTTGAGCAGATTTCTCTCTTTCGGGGTAGGCAGAGCCAAAGCCTGCCTGCACGTCATAGTTGACCTCGCTGGTCCCATGAGCAGCTCTCCCTCTTTCGGGGTAGGCAGATGTAGAGTCGGCACGGCGTCGGTTCGCAGTTGCTGTCTTCTGGAGAAACCCATAGCGCGCATTAACTGCGGGTTCATGTTGTAAGCGTCAGTGGAGAAGTGCCGATTGCAAACGTAGATGAATTTTCGCGTGTCCGTCGTGCGAAGCCCGATACGCTGCAACCATACCTTCCGCAGCTCTGGTTGTTGGGGTACGACATGATTGCTTTTATCACTGCCCACACAGCCGACGACTGCACACCGGTTCTTCGTTCTCGCACTCATTTCGGGGACGCAAATCTGGCTGCCGATCTCAACACCCTTTGTTCCCACCGCACTCGGGATCATCCTTCCTAAACAGCTGAATGTGACGTCACGTTAATGCATCGACGCTGCCGACGCGACGGAAGCCCTTGAGAAAGGTTTCTTTTGCATTTTTTCAAATATTTCTTGCTATGCACTTTGACATGCTGGTTGATAAAGTCATTAGAACTGTCATTTCACTCATGGCCATCTATTTTGCGGAACTTCACATTATTGAGCAGAACCAAATGCTGGAATGACGCCATTCGAGCACTGAATATTGCGGGAAATTTAAAAAAAGAAAAAAGCGAAGGAGACCATTGGTGAAATCCTATGGTGAAATCATAACCAAAAAGGTACGTCTTTAGCTTCCGAGGCGTGAAGAACGATCATTACAGGACCCCAGTAGTTTTATAACGGTCCATCGAGTTTCGCGTGTGGCAGAACTTGACTGACTTGACCTTGGAGTGATACCACGTGACTCGCCGCGGCGCGGCGACTAGCGGCACCTCTCGGCAAGTTGGAGAAGTAGGTAGAGCGACTGGCTCGCGAGACGGAGGGAGACACGTCATGTGACGACAAATGTTTGAGGCATGAAAACGGCCTTGCCGAGTGTTGATCATACAATCTGCTACCATCGCGGATAAATCCAGTTCGCCGCTGCACCAACAGCTGCCTGCTGCACCAGACCATCCTGCAGATGTCGCTCAGCTTGCTAGTGAGTTCGAGTGGAAACATGAGTATGACTGCTCAAGGCAGCAGACTCTCAGAAGACAGCAACGAATAGAAACTTTGGCGAGCTAAGCATCAGGAGAAGGAAACAGAAAAATGACAGCGACGAGCTTAAGAGGCGGCAATGGAGGCCTCACCTCCGACTTCGACAACTTCGGAAACTGACAAAACAATAGCGAGTGGTGGCAGAACGCAACGTTTGACTGGCCATATTGTTTGGTTGGCAAACTGCGCTTCTGCTGCTTTCACTTGCATAACCTGGAATAGCCTGGCTAAACCGCAGCCATTTTTTGCTATGCCCCTTTCTCGTCCCACCTGACTACGCTGGTCTTCTTAGGGGATTGGGTTAGGGCGCGAGGGGGTAGCTTTCAGGCATGGCCATGTCATTCGGGTCGCATTGCTGTTGTGAACAGGCCTCTGTTATAGTGCAAGAATCTGCTAAGATGAGCATCAGTGTTCAGTCCTGAGAAATCTGCAGTCTCGTCTCGACCAAGGCCTTTTTTATGCAATGCAAGGGTACAATGGTTATATAATCATTGCACCCTTTCTCTGCCGCAAATCCAGGATCTAAATTAGATCATGGTATATATCGTATGAGGGCGATTAAAGTTAGGGGTAAAGAATTAGCGCATTTCTTACCAATGAGGAAGTTATGTCTCGGGACGCATATTACAAATGCCGAGGGGAATGGTTGGGGAAAACGGGGGCAGGTGGTGAGAACTCAGCGGGCAGTTCAGTCAGTTGAGAGAGAGAGAGAGAGAGAGAAATAAACGTTGAATGAAAACGAGCAGATTTGGTGCTAGATGGCAGGGGCACCAGCCGTGTGGGGGGCTCCCTTAGTCCGGGATGCCGTGGTCCTGGCTTGCTGCCCGGGCTCTAGCGACGACTTCTTGTTGCGCCGCAAGGTCCGAGCTGGTGAGCCGGTCCACCCACTGCTCGCAAGTGGGGTTGGGTATTGGAGGTAAAGACGGGGATTGCTGGCGTTCCCATACCAGGTGGTATAGGGTGCCAGGGGATGGGCAGTAGGCACAGGTCATGTAGTATTGGGTAGGGTACATTTTGAGGAGGAGGGTACGGTGGGGGTATGAGTTAGTTTGTAGCCTTTGGAGGGTAGTGGCTTCGTGACGACTGAGGCGAGGGTGAGGGGGAGGATATCTGTGGCGGCTGAGGCAGTAGTGGGTGAGGATATCAGGGGGGGTGAAAGGGGTATCTGGGCAAGGAGGTTGCCGGTTGGAGACGGCCTGGCGTGCATACTCGCAGGCAGCGACGTGGGCCGCATCGTTTCCGGGGAGGTCAGCGTGGCCGGGTGCCCAGATGAGTTGGATGTCGGGTAGTTTGGAATCAGCCTGAAGGATGCAGAGAGCTGCGGGAGTAATGTGGCCCCAAAGATATCGGTTGCATGCTTCTTGCGAGTCACTAAGTACGGTGACGTAGCCTTTGGCTGTAGTGGCTGCTAGCGCAATGGCTGGTTCTTTGGCCGTTGTCAGTCAGTTGAACGTTGCTGTAGCTGCAGCAGGCGGCTTGGGAGTCGGTAATGATTGAGCGGTATTTGGTTTTAGAGGTAGCTATAACGGCCGATGCTATTACTGGTTCCTCCACCTCAAGTGGCTTGACAGCCGGGACAGTCGAGTTGTAATCGGGTCTTAATTGATTCCACTGAAGGCATAGATGGTCCAGTCAGCATTTGTGTATCAGACGTTGCTGGCTTGTCAACATCTCTTCTGTACAGTTGTCCTTATCATCTGCTTTCACGGACATGACAGTGCATGTTTGTGGGAAGAGGGCAAATGCATATTTCACGTAAGCAGTCCAGAGAAAGCCCAAGGACTGCTGGACCAAGGTTTCACCCAACTGTGACTCACAGTTTAAGGGAAGCAGCCTCGACGAGTGAGTACCTACCTGCCTGCCTGCAGGGGTCAGATTGAGTCCTTCTCATTAATTCACAGGTATGCATCAATTAATTCTTCGACAGTGCTGCGGATTCCAAAGGTCAAAAGTGGTCCTTCTGAGCAGCTCAGTGTGACACCGAGGGCTTATCTGTATGCTTGACGGACGAGTACTTTCAGTTGATCATGTTCTTGGTGCTAAAGAACAAGGTAGGTGACTTAGTACACCCCCCGGCCAATGACGAGTGGCGAATGACATTGTTTCGTAGTTTGTGAGGTTCGCCAAGCTTTGGCAATCGGGACGATATTGGCGTGCTTCCATTAGGCCTGTAGCATGCCTTTTTACCAGTGCTTGTTGAAGATGGTGGCAAGAGCTCGAAGTGAGGGGTCATCCAGACCGCGGGGAATATGGCTCGTTATTTTTGTCAGCACCTCGAGGGGCACGGCAGGTGAGAATTAACGAGTCCATCCCGATCACCCTTTGGGGCACCCCGATATTGCACAGATTCGGAGGGTGGCAGTTGTTCGCCGATGCACTTTGCCCGCACAGCCTTAAGTACACGTACTCGTCCATACAAGGGTTTTGATGTCAGAGTGTGTCAAATTTCTGACTTGCTCTAGGTACGGTAGGGGAGCAGGAGGGCCAGGTATTAGCAGTACGCACACATACGTATAAGGTAAGGCTTTGAGTTAACAAAGCATAGGACGCGCAAATCTAAGGTCGTGGGTTTGATTCACCTCTGTGGCTGCATCTTTGTATAATTTCTTTCTTTCAAATATACTGAAAAATTTTTATACACACAAAAACAACCTTTAATTATATCAAGCTACACGATTAGAGAGGGCCTTGGTTAGGGACAGCCTTGGTGTCAAAGGTAGCATAAGAAGGCTTCCCGCCAGTCAACTGCTCTTGACAGGCTGCACACACTTGAGTCACAACCAAGGTGTTAAAAAATAAGGTCCCCTTCACCCCTAGTTGTCGGAGCAGTGGCGCTGGCTGCCACAAACATTTGTAGGATAGTTGTGTAAACATAAATACCCAGGACGCAGGCAGAGAACACAACCACCACGAAAGCCGAGTCGGCAAGGTATTGAACATGTAATCCAAAGGTCATGGGTTTGGTCCCCACCCTGGGCACTTGTTTTTTTCTCCACCTTTCCGTTATCTCAAACATTTCAAAAATTTCACTTTTCGCATGAAAAAAAGAAAGAAAACGATGAACTACTTTTTGAATGCTTACCTTGGTGTTCTTGGCTGTTGGCTTTCCATTCTGTGTGCATATCTATGCCCAGGGCAAAAGTTTACAGAACACAATTTCAACAAACGGAGTTCCTTTCTCGGTTACCTGGAGGCTAATTGCCTGACACGCATTTGGCAATAATGCTCTGAAGCGTCATGCCTAATCAAGTACGAATTAAGTGCTGAGCCTGAAGACAGCAGAAAAATTAGTTTGGAACGTCGACATCGCACCCTGCATACTTTTGCCCCCCCCCCCCCCCCCGTGCATTATGTATGCCAGACAACCCGCTATTACCAGATTTCAACAAAGAGTGATGCAGGAAGACACCAAAGGCTACAAAATTAGAAAACACACTTTATTTCACACACAAAGCATTAGAGAGTCAGCTCTTTGTCTCATTCTCAGATGACAGCGATAGGCACACACACGGAAGTGAGAAATGCACTCCAAAGTTCCCACACTGCATTGGATAATAATGATGTTGCTTACAGACATGAGTGTATGGAAAGCAAAAAGCCACAAAGCATCAAATATCAAATGTTATAACAGTAGACAACACTACATACATATATATATATATATATATATATATATATATATATATATATATATATAGCAGAACAGAAAGATACGGGACGAGGGACTCGGTAAAGATACATATCGAGGTTGCAGTCGCCATTGCCAGTGCTATTCGGCTTTTTCCGAAATATTTAATAGGGCCGAATGATGTGTGTTTGTCACGTTTCTTTGATACATTGATAAATAAGCGAAAATATAAGTCGAGATAAAAAAAATTATATATATATTGGTGGTCAGACAGTGAAGATTCCCTGTGGCAGGTGGACACTAAAACAAGGTGCTGTGCCTCACATTTTTCCTAATGCAACAGTGCACCTTTCCAAGCCTAAGGCATCATCAAAATCTTGTCACAAGCCGCCAAGGCCGACAGCAACGGTAACACGTAAACCATCGACTCCTGCAAGTAATGTTTCACCCATCAGCAGCGATGCATAAGAGAATGACGCTACTGGCAGCGCGGAAAACCTTCCATCTGACCCTTTTGCAATGGCTGCGTGGATCGCCAGTCTGAAGGAAGTGCCTGTATTTGAATCATGGTGCGTGAAAATCGTCACAGATGGTGATGATGATGATGATGATGATGGATTGATTTTATTGGCGCAAGGCCGACATGGGCAAAGAGCGCCAAACACAAAGTGATTTGATAGGAGAACACGAAATAAAATCAGTTAAAAACAATGAGCACGGCTGGTGTAAAGGGCCAGGGTGAAGAACAAGAGTGGTTAAAAATTAAATAAGGTGGCTGGTGTATAGGACCAGGGGTAAAACTATGGGTGATGCGAGATGAGTTCTAAGAAATGAACTTCAGATAGGAACCTTAAGGTTCGCTGAACAGAGAACATGGCTTCATCTCCTAAGAAGTATGACGGGTGTGGTGGAATATGTCGTGTGTGTAGTTGTGGGAAGTGTTTTCGTCGTGTAATGTCGAGTGCCTTACATTGTATGAGGATGTGGATCACGGATAGGGCCTCTCCGCACCTGCTGCACAGAGGTCTTGGAGACCCCGTGAGAAGGTGCGAGTGCGTTGCATGAGTGTGCCCTATCCGTAATCTAGCCAAGGCGACTTCAGTGTATCTATTACGTGTGTCGGTGGTGCATGGTCCCAAGTGTGGTTTTATTACGTGTAACTTGTTGTCTGTTTGTTCACTCCAGTGCGTTTGCCATGTTTTGCGAAGTTGTTGTCTGATGTGTGGTTTCACGTCGGTGTAGGGTAATGTGGTTATGTCTACTGTATTCGAGAGTGTAGCAGCAGCAGCCATTCGGTCCGCTGCTTCGTTCCCGGCTATACCACTGTGGCCAGGGACCCAGCAAAGAACCAGTTCAAACTTGCGTACATACACCGACATAATACCCTTGACTATTAGATTTACAACGTGATTTTTCGAAGACTTTGTTGACGACAACGCCCGCACGACACTGAGGGAGTCTGTATATATAATGGATTGTGGGATGTGACTTTGAAGTATATGATTGACAACAAGAAGTACACCGTAAGCCTCTGCCGTAAATATACTAGTATGACTATTCAGAGTTTTGGTGACACTAAGGCCGGGCCCATGCGCCGCGCAGGACACAGAGGTGGAAGTCTTAGAAGCATCCGTATAAAATTCAGAGCACTCATACTTCTGCTGCAAATACAAGAAATGCTGCAGAATTGCACATGTGGGAGCTCGCTTTTTATCTAGATGTGTAAAAGATGTGTCGCATGATACAGGGCGGAGATGCCATGGTGCTATAAAATCCGTCAGAGAACTTTGGATTGTATCTAAAAAGGAGACAGCAAGCTCTGACGCCTCCTCTCTAACTCTGTAAGAGAAGGGCGCAGAGATCGATGGTCGATTTAAAAGGAGTTCAGTCATGGACGTATCATGAAAAACTGATTTAAAAGGATGGTGAGGCATGGATGAAATTTTAAAAGCATAAAGGAGATCTGTGTAAGCTCGCTGACGTTGTAGGTTCCATTTGTTGCACTCCACATAGAGGCTTTCGACCGGGCTAGTGCGGAAGGCGCCACACGCCAGGCGGAGCCCGAGATGGAGCACTGGGTCCAGCATTTTGAGAGATGTTTTACTTGCTGACCCATAAACAACGCTACCATAGTCCAATCGTGAACCTATCAAGCTGGTAAAAACACGTAAGAGAAGTTGTTTGTCGGCACCAAAAGAGATGTGCGACAGAACCTTCAGGATATTCATTGTTTTTAAGCATTTATGTTTTAGTTGTTTTATGTGTGGGATGAATGTCAGCTTTTCGTCAAAGATAATACCTAAGAACTTGTGCTCCTTTTTTACAGGAATAGAGACACCGTGGAGTTGAATGTCTGGATCCGGCCGGATACCACGTCTCTTGGAAAACAAAATACAAGTGCACTTCCCGGGATTAAATTTAAAACCATTGCCATCTGCCCAGCCAGCTAGCTTGTTAACACCAAGCTGGACCTGGCGCTCACAGACAGACAGGTTACAGGATTTAAAGGAGAGTTGAATGTCGTCTACATAAACTGAACAGGAAATCGACGGTGGCAGCGCCTTCCTAAGGGAATTCATTTTCACAATAAAAAGGGTGCAACTTAAAACTCCACCTTGTGGCACTCCATTTTCCTGCACATGAACCCTAGACAGTGCAGTTCCAACTCGCACACGAAAGGTTCTTTGAGACAAGTAGCTGGCAAGTGTGTTTATCATGTTACCTGACATGCCGAAGGACTTGAGGTCGCTTAGGATGCCATACCGCCACGCGGTATCGTACGCTTTTTCCAGATCAAAGAATACCGTCATACAATATTGTTTGTGGAGGAAAGCATCCTTTATATAGGACTCGAGCGCGACGAGTTGGTCGTTCGTGGACCGCCCCGCCCTGAAGCCTGCCTGGCAGCCCTCGAGAAGACAATTGTACTCAAGAAAGTACACGAGTCTCCTATTTATCATCTTCTCGAGGAGCTTGCACAGGCAGCTTGTGAGGGCGATGGGCCGATAGCTAGCAGGAGAGGAAGGGTCCTTTCCTTCCTTCAGGAAAGCCACTACTATGGCCTCCCTCCAAAAGCGAGGAATGTGCCCCGAAAGCCATATGTTGTTGTATAGATGTAGGAGTGTTTCAAGAGTGTCTGGGTGTAGGTGTTGTATCATGGTGTATGTGATTTTGTCTGCACCTGGAGCTGAAGGCTTACATGTGCTCAGAGCAACCTTCAGCTCATGAATAGAAAAAGGAGAATTGTAAGAAGTGTGCGACTTGTTGTTATCACGCAGGGACTTCTTTTCTACAGATGTCTTGTGTTTCATGAAAGTGTTTGTGTATTGTGCTGAACTGGACACGTGTTCGAAGTGTTGTGCAAGTGTGTTAGCCTGGTCTTCCAGTGTGTCCCCTGTTGTACTAACCAGGGGCAGGCTGTGTGTCTGTTGTCCTTTTAGTTTTCGTATTCGTGTCCATACTTTTCGCGTGTCAGTGTAGGAGTTGATGGAAGTGAGGAAGGTGCGCCAACTCTCCCTTTTTGCCTCACGGCGCACTCGCTTCCCAAAAGCCTTTGCCCGTTTAAACGAAATGAGATTATCTGACGTGGGGTACCGGCGAAGGACACCCCACGCCTTGTTCTGGGCCTCTCGCGCCCGCCTGCAGTCCTCGTTCCACCAGGGCCTCCTTGGGTTGCGGGACGCACCAGAGGCCTGGGGCATGGACTTTTCGGCGGCGTCGAGGATGTGCGCCGTGACGAGTTTGGCTGCTTCCTCCACGTGTAGGTGTTTTATGGTTGTGTGGTGTAGTTGAGATGTTTCTGTGAATGTACTCCAGTTTGCTTTTGATTCATTAAACCTGTTATGGGCAGATGGACTGCATGGGCCTTTACCTCTGTATGTTAGGGATGTGGGGAAGTGGTCACTACCATATGGGTCCGTGCCCACGCCCCACTCAAGACATGGAAAGAGAATTGCAGAACCAATAGCCAAGTCGAGATGTGAGTACGTATTATGTCCTAAGTTATGGTATGTAGGCTGTTTTTTGTTGAAAAGGCATGCTCCTGAAGATGTAAGAAATTTCTCTATCAGGCGACCTCGGGCATCCGTTCTGGAGGAGCCCCAAAGAGAGTTGTGCGCATTAAGGTCGCCTGTTAGGATGTATGGTTCGGGCAGCTGGTCGACCAGCGCCTCGAAATCAGAGCTCGAAAGTGCATGATCAGGAGGAATGTAAATGGAGCACACCGTTACCAACCTATTAAATATTATTGTTCGAATTGCTACAGCCTCGAGGACAGTGTTCAGAGTGACAGGGTGGCAGGCTAAGGATTTCCGGGCGACAATTGCCACACCTCCTGAAGAGTGTGTGCAGCCAACCCTGTCCTTTCTGAATACCATGTACCTATTTAAGAAATTTGTCTGTTTGGAATTGAGGTGAGTCTCTTGGAGACACATGAGACTTGGCTGATTGGCATGCAGGATATCATACACATCATCAAGATTTTTAAGGAGGCCTCTGCAGTTCCATTGAATGATGTTTTCTGTTCCCATTATTTAGGTTTAAGAATGAATGGAGTGTGTGTATGTGTTCATGTGTCGTCTTTCGGGGCTGTTACTCTGGGGTTAGGCTTTTTAGGCCTGTCTGTAGGCTTGGAAGTCGGTGGCCGCTCCTTGCGCTGCGTTGCAGGCAGGAACGGCCCGACATCCATCTCGTCGTCGGATGTCCGAGGGGTGCCCGACGGACCGGGCCCCCCGGACTTGGCCCCCCCTCGGGAGCCCTTCGTTTGAGCCGCCACCGCCGAGGGCGTCCGGGGCACCAGAGGTGGCACGGGCGGTGCGGTGACGGTGGGAGCCGGTGCGGGGCCCGTGGTGTCCATCACCTCGGTACCCTCCAACGGACTGGAGGACGGGGAGACAGAGGCGGGAGCGGCACCGGTCCCGACAGAAGTGGTTTGCACCACAACCGCTGCTGCCTCAGCAAGCGGCGTGGTGCCGGGTTGGGCTGCGTGAGGCAACCCAGCGGGGGGCGGGGGCGGGACCAGGTCAGCCTCGCTGAACTGGGTCCCTGTGGAAACCAGACGCCGCTCCGCCCCCCGGCGAGCCGCGTCTGCGTACCTCCCCAGAGGGAAAGAGGCGAACCTCTTTCGCGCCTCTGGGAAGGTGATGTTCTCCGTGACCTTGATGTTAATTATCTTTTTTTCCATTTGGAATTTTTCACACTTGCGGGAGTACGCTGCATGCGGCCCCCCGCAGTTCACACAAGAGAGGGTGTCGGATGTACAGTTGTCACTCGGATGGTCATGCGACGCGCATTTTGCACACGTCGTTCGGCCACGGCAGGAGTTTGTACCGTGCCCGAACCGCTGGCACTTAAAACAGCGCCGCGGGTTCGGGATGTAGGGACGGATGGAGCAACGGATAAAACCTGCATTGATGTGTTGTGGCAGAACTGCGCGGTCGAAAGTCAAGATAATGTGTTTGGTGGGAATCTCCTTGTCGTCTCTGCGGATAGTGATGCGTCTCACGGCAGTGACGCCCTGATCCTTCAAGCCGGCAAGGAGATCCGCATCCGTTTCGTTCAAGAGATCAGTCTCGGATATCACACCCTGGGAGCTGTTGAGGCTCCGATGGGGTGTGACCCTGATGTCTAGATCAGCCAGTCTAGTCTGAGCTAGAAGCTTCGTGGACTGCTGCTTGTCATTTGTTTCGATGAGGAGTTCACCAGACCTTTGTTTTTTGCACTTATATGATTTTCCTACTATGGCTTCAAGATACTTGGCGATCAAGAAGACTGACTGAGATGCTAGAGGGTGGGTTGGATTGAGCGATTCCATCACAAGAAATCGAGAGAAATTATCCGGTTCAGGAAATGTTAAAGATGGCAATTGGGGAAAAGATACTTCAGTGCGGCCCCTTTTCAGGGACCGATCACGTTTGGGGGGGGGTTTTGAAAATGCCATAAAGCATAGTATAAAAGCAGGGAGACTGGGGTACTTTCTTCTTTGACCTTACCCTGGTAGCCAAAGAGGTCCCGGAGCTCCCTGCCTGGTAGACAGACAGGGAGCCCATCCGCCGGAGCTTGACCTGGGCTCCGACGGCCACCGTTAGAGGTTTCTACCCTTCACCTTAAAAACACATCACCACGGTTGGATCCAGCTTATGTTTGGGGGCTCGGGGTCCGCGGTATCGCCAGTACCGTCACCAAGATTGCTCAAGGTGCCCCGTGCGGGGTCGTCACAGATGGTGTGATCTTCTACAAGCTTCAGGAAATCAGAGGATTTGTTTGAGTAAGCAACGCAGTGGTGATCACGGAAGACTTGACTTGCTGTTAGCACAAGAGGCACACTTTTACACGCAAGCCGCTACACTGTGAAGAATTCGGAGCATGCACTGCACATTACAAGCTCAAGCTTGAATGAGGTGGCCGTTTTCCTTTGATATGTTGACTTGTTGAAGCCCTGTACAGGTTGCCACTATCGCCTGTTTCCTTCAATAACAATGTCAGCAAATGTCAGCAACGGCCTTCAGAGGACAAAACGTGTGGAAGAGCAAAAACTGAATGGCTCTTGCCTGTGTCCACAGTGCAAATGCATGAAGAAGAACTTTTGCTCCCAAAACAGAACCTCCCATAAAAGATGGAGATATTCTGGCCCACTATCGCCAAAGCAGAAGAATATTCCCGGCTCCACATCCCGAGTTATCGCGACAAGAAGCCACCAGCCTGAGAAGAATACAAACAAACTCCTATCCTCATCGCACCCTTGTTCACGCCACTTACCCCACCATATACCTGGCCAACTGTAATTTCTGTCCCTTACCCGGCACCCTATACCATCAAGTATGAGAGTGCAGACAAACCCGAGAGGCCTACCCACCTCTTACCAGCAGTGGGTGGCCTGCCTGAAAAGTCCAGACCCTGGGACCTAGCGCATATTGGTGAAGAGGGCCTGGACTGCCAGCCAAGGCCAGGGCATCACGGACTAGGGATGCCCCCCATTGGGTGGGAACAGCAGCACCAGGGCTCGTGAAATAAACATTTATTCCTCCTCCTCCTCCGACCGAGAGAAGTGGCATGCACAGAAGTGTAAGAAAAGCACCAGCACAAGACAAACGCCTCACGTGGCAATCAGAAAGCTGAGAAAGAACGTCTTCGGGGACCCTATATTCCGCCAGAGGGCAAGGGCCGAAATTCGAAGCCTGAAGCACCAATTGTCCCAGGCTACGAGCACTCAATTCGACTTAACGGCGCTACCCCAAGTGGAGCAACTGTCCTTTCGTGCAGCATTGATGAGTGCAAAAGCGAAATCATCAAGAGGAAGGAGATATGAGCAGGAATGGCTAATGAGTCGCCTGCTGCTGAGAATTTCCAGCCCAAGCTCCTACAAGCTGATGAGGAAGATGAACATTCTGCCTCTCCCGACACCTACGAGGCCCAGGCACATTATAAAAGGAATGCCCAGCGAGTTTGGCTTTAACAAGGCGTCCCTGTCTAGCACCCGTGCATTTATGCAAGGGAAGAAGGAAGTTGACCGTTACGGCACACTAACACTTGACGAAATGAAGATTTGCCAAGCCGTAGCCTTCAGCAAAACAACATACAAAGTTGATGGCTTTGTTAATTATGGCGAGAACGAAGACTCGGCAATACCAGCTGACCATGCATTGGTACGATTGTTTGTACCCCCGTTCCACTCAGTCTCATGAGTCCAGTCCATTGCCAGCTTTTGTTGGCAATGGGCTTCCCCTGGGAGAGTGCTGGCAAGACTGGTTTTGGAGGCTATAGGGCAGCTGCACAAGCAAAACACCATTGCACTCGCAGTTGATGGCGTGGCCACGAACAAAGCAATGTGATCAGCCTTTGGCATCACAGGAAAGTTCCATGCCCCAAACCACAAAGTTGAACACCCGTGTGTGCCAGAGGAGAAGTTGTACTTTTTGTGTGACGTGCCTCACACAGTCAAGTGTGTACGAAATCATCTGCTCCGTCACAAGTATGCCATGGTGAGCCTTACTCCTGCCTCATCCTAGAAGGATTGTTGCTTTTCAGGTGCCTCTTAATGGTGAATTTTCATCTTTACAGATTTTTAAAAAGCACAAGGTAAACTTCAATCACTACAGGACACTGCAAGAGGTGGACTCCAAAGAGCAGCTTCGTGTGGTTCCCAAGCTCATGAAAGAACATGTCAGCCCAGATAACCCCAGGAAAATGAACGTGAGGCTGACTGTGCAAGTAAGTAGATTGCATTTTCTTCCCATTACCAAGAGAGAAAGAGAAATCAGCAAGCCATCAGCTGCCAACATTCCATTCCATCACTGTTAAAACCATGTTTTACTTATTCGCAGCTCTTCAGCCAACGCACTGCGGTTGGCTTAAAGTTCAACGCTTTGAAGACTGTACAGGAACAGCGGAGTTCACCTCTTTGATGAATGGCCTGTTCGACGCCTTGAATGTCAAGCTGCCTCACCTAGCTGTGAAGAGCGGGTCTTGAGGTAGGTTGTTAATCATGAAATTTATTGCAGAAATTGACATTACTTGCCCATTACATCTACCGACGTCCAGTGATTTTGTTTGCTCGAATTTTTACAGGTCATTCAGGAGTTCCTTGTACTTGTAAACACAACGAAAGCAAATCACATTTTGAAAGGAATGGCTACGTTTGTATCACACGTAACAACAGAATCATTACCAGTCGCACTTGCATCAGTTCTGGACATCATACGATACCTTGTGCTGAAAGGAGCTCATTACGTGCTTACCGGCACGCTCAACCAGGAACTCCTTGGAGGTAAGCAGAAAAAACGGCACATGGGATATGAACCGCTACGTTACCAATTTTACCGTCCGACATGCGAAACTTGTATTGACGTTTGCTTTCTTGCTTTCAGAGGTGTTTCGGAATGTCAAGGACCTTTCGGGGCGATGAGGACCACCCAACCATCGTGAGCTTCTCGCACATATACCGACTGCTGAGCCTGTACACTCCAATAAGTGCGTCATGGGCAACGTCTCACCGGAGCCACCTGTTGTGCGGGCAGCTGTTAACCCCACAACACCCAACACATCACAATTGATACGGTGAATTCGAATCTTGCTGTGCTGGAAGAAATCGAAACTGGAACCTTGAAGACCACTGTGCGGCGCTCTTGACGTGCTGAAAATTGTTTTTGTGTGTGGCTTCTTCCAAATCTTGACACCAGGGGCCTCTGTGGTACGTTTGGAAGATGGCAGCCGCCAGCAATGCGCGCGCTGGAATACCATGCTGACCTTTCTACTCTAGAAAAGGTGCGCTATTGTTAATGGACTGCAGTGGGTGTATCCATGTTTTTCTCTCTACGTTTGCGGATCTCCCGACGCAACTTTCCTTGATGCAGAGCAGTTTCCTCTAGCATGACGCCGTGTGAAATTTATGCGTATCATATGTGATACAGTGGGCGTTACTTTAGCCTTGTTTTTGCTTTGGGATTCGCACCATGGTGACGTGTGTGCTTTGAGTGCGTGTACGTTCTTGTGCTGCACCTGCATTGAGAAAGTGTCTTGTTCTTTATGTCGCGCATTCTCCCCATTCAAGACAATCCTTTTTTTCTTAGATGGCCCTGTCAGCGACATCCTCGAGCGTGTCGCACCTGGGGACGATGTGAGCGACTTCAGCGACCTTTCTGGCAGTAACAAGGAGTGGACAGCAACTAACAACTATGCCCCTGGTAACTCTAGTGACAACGAAGAGGCGGAGGACTCCGGTGGCTCTGTTTTCGCGTCATCTTCCCCTCCTGGAAGAAACTGGAAAAAGGCCTTGTTGGAGATTGCGCATCCGGACTTTTCGGGGACAAATACCGAACCAGATGACCTGGCTCCAAAAATGCTTTTCAAACGTCTTCTTACAGACGATATGCTGGTCATGCTGGTAGAACAAACAAACCTCTACAGTACCCAGAAGTACGGAAAATCTGTTAAACACAAGTGTAGCTGAAGTGGAGCAGTACATTTGTATGTACCTGAAAATGGGCCTCGTCCAAATGTCGAACGTGCAATGTTATTGGGAGCAAGGCAGCAGGCCTTCGCCAATAGCTGATACCATGTCAAGAAATCGCTTCTTGAAATTAATGGCATGTCTCCATGTTGAAGATAACTTGCAAGTTCCAGAAGAAGAAAAACAAAACAAAGCCTGGAAGCTTCGTCCGTGGATTGTGGCCTTGCAGCGAAATCTTGAGAAAATTGAGCAGTTGATGAAATGACGGTGCCCTTTAGGGGAAGAAGTACGCTAAAACAGTATATGTACAACAAACCAGTACCATGGGGTTTCAAACTGTGGGGGCGTGCAGGGACAACTGGTATTCTATATAATAGCGCTTTCCACTGGGCGAACAGGAGCACTTCTAACTGCACCCAAAGTGCTCTCGCGAGTTCTGGCGTCTTCCAGTGGTCGGGCAGGAGCAGGGGCGTTGTGTTGGTCGATGAGGAGCACTTTTTTGGTGCCGAGAGCAGCCGAGTGCAGTTCTCGGTGCTCCGTCGCCAGCGGCGGAGTAACAGGGAACGCTGAGGAAGTCACATGACCTCTTTTGCGTCACTTCTGGTTTTATCCCCGGGTGGCGGAGGAAAAATGGCGGAATCCAGCAGCCACGGTAGTCTCTCAGTGCGTACGGCAGCAGCTAAGCGTGGCCGTCTGGACAAGGAATTGCTGCTACTTTTAGATGATGAAAGCACCACAGATTCAAGCGCAAGCTCATCATCGGACAGCAGCAGCAGCGACGACGACGACGATTTGGCATTGCATGAGTTTATGTTCGAGCACCTGTTTACCCATCTGTTTACCTGTTTGCCATTGGGGCTAAAGTTTTACAGAGAGCAAAGTGAATCAGGCTTCGAGGACAGTGAAGGAACTAAAGTGTACATGATACAGGTCAATGACCTGTTTGATGTCCTCAACGCCAAGCACCTTGCTACTGGCATCCAGAAGAACTTCCCCAAGATCAAGGTAGCGGGCGTCCTTATGCTTATTGTGCTTACTACGAGTCAAATATATTCAAGGGGGCATTTGTCTGCCATGCTACAGGTGATAGAAGACTTCCTGGTCATGCTGAATGAGACCGAAAAGAACAGCACTGAAAGAAACACAAAGCTGTTGGCATCTCAGTTGACGACAGAATCTCTCCGAGTCATGCTGATGTCAATTCTAGACATAATCACCCTGCTTCTTGACAAGGATGTGAGATATGTGCTGACTGCGAAATCGAACCAGGACCCATTGGAAGTAGGCATTTTTTAGGATTCATTTTGATGTAATTTTTGCTTGCCTTGTTTCGCTCTTCACACTTAGTTTTTTTTTTTTTTTCTCCCCAGCGCTTTTTTGGAGTCGTCAGGTCATTTGGTGGGGACGAAGATCACACTACGATAGTACATTTTAGCCAAATATTCACGCTTTTGAGCCCGTACGCTCCTTTAAAGATGGTGACAAAAGGAAATTGCACTGGCGACGCGGATCCTGTTCTGGTCACCAAGGAGGAGAGCCTAAGCTCGATGAGGCTGGAAGTCCTTCAGCAGAAGAAGGAATGAGAGGACAAGCTAGGACAACATTGTGTTGGAGAAGCTGCCAGAAGAGGACGCAAACCAGTACAACTATGGTCGACCAACAACACACGATGCTGCTCTGCTGCCCTGTACGATACGTAGTGAGGAAAGCACAAGTTTTCGAGCTGCAATGACTGTAAGGCTACTCTTCTTGCTAAAGATGATGTACCACCTGCAGCCATTCTGACAGAAATGCGGTCTTTTGTTCCGGGTGCCCTCCAACAGCTATGAAAAGATTTTTTATGTCACTTCTTACATGCGTTGAGAGCGCCAAAACGGAAAGAACAAGGGAGAACGTAGTGTTTGGAGACCTGTTTTGGTGCATTGTGAAAGATTTGACACAAGGACACAGCCTTGTACAAGTTGGATGTGGGGTACAATCTGAAGAGCTCTCTGCACGCATCAAAAAGTTTTATCTGGTCACCCGCATGCATTTTTTTATGCAAGGTTCCTACGGCAACACAAAGACACAAGTGTGCAAGTTAAAGTAACCAGGAAGCGTGCTAAGCTTTTGTAAATACCTGTTGGAGAAAATGTGCCTTGTCTGGAATGCAGCAACGCGAACAATTGATTGATTGATTGATTGTAGGGTTTAACGCGCCGACGCAACGCAGGCGATGAGGCGCGCCGTAGTGGAGGGCTCCGGGTTAATTTTGACCACCTGGGGATCTTTAACGTGCGCCGAAATCTCGTACACACGGGCGTTTTTGCTTTTCGCCTCCATCAGAAAAGCGGCCGCCGCGGCCGGGAATCGAACCAACGCGAACAATTACTAGGATGTTGCTTTCATGGAAAGGGGTGTTGTGGACCAGTTTGTTAAAACGTTTTGTACAGTACTGTTGATCAGTGTGGACTAAAGGTTATGGAAGACCAGTGCATTTATAAAAAAACCGCTGAACGAAAGCTGTATTGCCTCGTTAACTTTTAATTCGTGCTAAAATCGTTAGTTGCAGTGGCAATGCTTTGCTTGCCAAGATGCATGAAACAGCGTTTACTTAGCATGTGATTTGGTCCTGTGAGGGAAAACCTCTAATAACTCTTAAAAACTACGCCATTTTATTCCAAATTATGAGTGACAAGCAGTGGAAGGTCGTGCTGCTCAGCACAGACCCTCTGACCCAGGCCTAGTGTCACTAGCCCAGGTGGCTGAAGACGCTGCTGGGAACTGAATGAATCCTGCCTTCGCTGTATACGGACACTGAAGTAGACAAAAACGGTCCCACTCGCGTCATGATTCCAGGCACGGATGCCACTACTTATTGCTGCACGAATCGGTGAACGTAATACAGATGTAGATTGTGTGTTTTCTTTAATTAAACAGCGCATTTTCGGAGAGTAACAAAGCAGGTAACAAAGAGTAACAAAGAGTAACAAAGCAGGGCATGCACAAAAACAGCGACACGACAGATGGTGCTGGCAGCTTTGAACTCATTACTCGAAAGCACGTTGCGTTTACATGCTTTGATACAAGTATAAAAGGAGCATCAGGGGCTAGGATGCATTGCAGTGATGTGTTTGTAGTTTTTCATCTGGTTACGCGTGAAGAAATGCGCAAATTCAGCGCCCGTATAGCACCTAGCAGGCCCAGCAGCTCAGAAAACTGGATCTTGATGGAGTGCTCCCGCCCCCTGTCGGACAAACTGAACGTGGAGACACCGGCGAAGCACGGCGTCGGCGGAGAGTTTGGCAACTGAACCTAGTCTAGTAACGTTGGGAACAACCGTCAAGCTATTTGACAGTCCATTTCTTTGCACGACGAGAGGAGCGCCAAGATACGCTGCAGTCATACGAGGACCTTGTATCATACAGGACTACAACGCCTCAACCTCTCCAGCAACTGGACAACCACAAGCAGCACACGCTGTTCTGTTTCTTCACATAGAGGGCGAAGATCCACCAGGGGTTGAAAGATCTGTGATTGTCAGCAGGAACGTGACGAGTTCCCAGCTTTCCGGAGGAAAGAGAAACGGCCTGCGAAAGATCTCCTCATCCCAGCTAGACTGGACGGTCTCACTGCCTTCAGACCACACTAGACAGTGTCAGAAGTTTCAAGGGTCCAGACGTTTGTGATAAGGACGAAAAAGTGAAGGCAAGTTTCAACTTGTTGTTCTCCTGGCTGGACATCCTCAGGTCAGATGATCTTATGCCGCAAGAGAAAATAGAAACACTTGGACTAGTCAAAATAGCGGCTCAAGCTACTGCAGAAAAATGACCACACAGCATGATACTCTGCTGAGCTTTTGATATTCCCCAGTATTTTGCATGCTATTTCACCACACCCCTACAGATTCATTCGCAGCGCTGGAAAGGTTCATGCTCATGAGAATCTGTTTGCAGTGTAACGTGAACTCTGCAAATGAGCAGGACGATGACGGGTTTTTTACGTTATATGAATGATCAAGCCTCGTCAAACCACATGAAAAGCGTGTCACTATAATGATGGACGAGATCCATGTACAGCCAATACGAAGGTGGCTCGGTGACCGGGGCGGCTTCCAATTCTTCCGAAGCAGCCAAAACTGCACATGCTTTCATGATACAGTCCTTGCTATCAGCTCACAAGAATATCGCTCACATTCTGCCAGTGTCTAACATTGAAGCAGTTGAAATGCATGAGGCCCTAAAGAAACACAATGCTAGAGGTTGAAAAAGCGCAGCTTACTGTCGTCGCAGTAATGACAGATAACAATTCTATAAACACAAAGGTCAAGAACAGCTGACGTGTATCCCCACCAAGCAAATGATTCAAGACCCCTATTTTATGTAGTATGTCCAGTTAACATTCTGAAATGTATAAGAAACAACTGGCTCAAGCAGAAAAATTTTGGAACGCGCATCTTCTACCATGAACTTCCTGGCACATCCTCGTTAGTTCGGGTTAGAGGAGCCTCGTTCAAGGCTCTGAGACCTGCATGCTTCCGAGCAATACAGCGTCTCAAAGTTTCGCTATGGATTGAGCTGTAAAGCACGGCATCTATCCAACATTGAACATCAGAATGTGAAGCTTGTTTTAAAAGTTTTAAGTTCATTTGTGGTAGAGGCTCTAGAAATGCGCGGAAACGAACTCAATTTGAACTACGCCGCCCGGACAGCGCAATTCATTGACCTAATTATGAAGTGGTGGCATATTGTCAACGCAAAAAGCCCCTCAAAGGGCCAGCGCCTCAGAGATCCACTTCAGGATCCAGCAAGGAGTTTGACTGACAAGCAAACCAAATTTCTTAACAATTTTGTGGATTGGTTGGTCAGGATGGATACAGGGGCATTAACCACAAAAACCCATGTAGCACTGCGGCTGACTTGATACTTGCTTGAAGAATTGTGCCGGTATTGCCATGAAGAAGTGAATTTCAACTATGTCTTGCTGGGCGAATTTCAGCCGGACAGTCTGAAGGAAAGGTTCGGATTAGTACCGTCGGCTCCCTGGAACAAATGACCAGATATGAATACAGCAAGTCTTTGAGTCAGAAAAGAAGCTGAGGCTACAAACGGTCTGGTTTTGCCCGATATGCAGGAAATACAGAAGCCATGTGCTATAAGATTTGACAGAGCTCTACTGACATAGGAGTACAGTAATAAGATATCAGAGTGTGATATCAAAAATAAGGAGCCCAGTTCATCATCATCAGGACTGAGAGAAGAGGAGAGGGGAGTGGAATGTGGGGAGAGCTTGGGAGCGGCGGGCGAAATAAAGGAGTCGGTCGGTGGGATCACTCTGGGTTGGCTGAGTTACAGAGAGTTGCAAACATGACAAGTGGAGGCTCGTCCGAGATGCCCGCAGCGGCGTTCGAAAACGCGCCTTGGCTTGAAGTGGTCGTCAACCAACTCCCACTGCAGACCGACGGTCCCACGCTGGAGCGCGAGCGTATCGTGGCGTACGTGCGCGACTAAGTGATGGCGGCTCCGCTGCCCACCGCCGTGACCGTCATGGAGGCCGTGAAAGAGGGTGCCGCGAGCGTGAACACTGGTGTGCCTCATCAGCGGATTCTTGGGATCCATACGGCAAAGAATGTTCAGCGCGAGCACCAGCTCAGCATAGGAAACTAGGCTATGCCAGCTTAGAAGCATTTGTGGGCCCAAGTAGCCAAAGAAGCAATGCCGGCTATAGGCCACAAAATTTTGATTGCAAGTCGTCTGGGATTGGTACATTGCCGCTCAAATACGCGGCCGTACTTAAGAGAAGGAAAAGGAGGCGGCCGAGCAACAGTCAGAATGAAAAACCTCAGAACGAAGAAGAACACTCGCATTTTCGGGCGTTCAGAGCTGAGATGACCGAAGGCTGCAAGGCAAAACGAAAACTCATACGAGTGAGGGAAACAACCAGGCAACTCTCCTGCCATGACAAAGGTCGAGGGAGACTGCTGCGTGGGTGGAAAAGGCTACTCGGTTCCGCAGGAATTCTCAGAGAACTACAGGGAAGGCGTATAGACAATTTTCAAAATACCCGGGGGTGAGCAACCATGTTGGCAACACTGTGCATCCGCCGCCATGTTTGATGATAACGCCGGCGCGGCTGCACGTTGTAACCATGGTTGTAACGCATGCGGCAGCAGAACTGCGGCTATTAAGGTAAAGGTAAATGCGCTGCCAATAATATGTTGGACGCTCCTGATAGAATTAGTTTCCCTGTCGTGGGCTGGGAATCCAATCTGTCCGCAATACCGACGCTGACAGAGAAGTGCGCGAAAGAATTTTATGCGCGAAGGACTGGCACCGCACACAGCTTGAAGAGAAGCTACAACTTTCACGTGGAGCAGTATGTTCAGACAGCGTCGCTGCAGACGAACAGCAAGCAACTAAGGTAAGGCGGAGTTTGTTTTGTACTACATGTCGACGGTTTAATTACTGAGTGCCTAGACTTGAGCGTCCGCCTCATATTGTTAGTGCATTTGTATGTTTACATTGTTTTATCAGCGCGGCTGTCTACGTGAAAGTTGCATAACGCAACTGGCAGTAACCTCAACCGTGCTAGTGCTTTCAGCATTCACAGTACGTGGCTATTCAAAGCAGCTATTTCAGAAAATTCTGTTTCGCAAGTCCCGCCTTGTGAAATGTTGTTTCACTGTGTAATGGACTTAGTTTAGCAAATATAGTTGCCTTACATCTTCTCAGTGTTCCTCCTAAGTTTGGGGACATGCCGTTATGTTTTTTCTTTGCCCAGACCATACAAGTGTCAAAGGAAACAGCACAAGATCTTGAAAGGGGCACACGCAAGCAGTCGACGAGCACCACATGGCAGAATGAGAGACGCCTGCGTTTGGCGTCATCGAAGTTTGGCACTGTACTGACTCGGAAGGTGTGGTCAACGAAAGGGCTGCAGAACCTGACAACACCAAGGGATCTGTCAAGGGTTCCCTCAATCAAGTAGATACGATTTTTTTTTTCATACATTTATAAGTAACAATTCAAACATCTTAAGATGCAGCACTTGTAGCAATATCACATATGCTGACATTCTGCCTAAGTAAAACCTTACATAGCCTAGAGTTATCCAGGCTACGTTTTTCCTGAGCATCACTGCGCACTAATAGCACAGTAAGCCCGTTGTCCCTCTAAGCTGATTTGTAATTGCAGTTATTCGGGTGACATTGCTTTATCCTGTGGTTGTGTTTGTTTCAGACATGGCATTGCAACGGAGCCTCTTGCTGCCCAGCGCTACGAGGAGGTGCTGAACAACCTCAACCACGGCGTAGCTGTGAGCAGCTGCGGGCTCCTTGTGAACCCATCGTTTCCCTGGCTGGGGGCATCGCCCGACCAGATCGTGTTCGATCCCGTGGAAGGTTCCTACGGCGTCGGCATGATTGGGCATCCCATTCTTCTCCGCGTCCCCTTCACTTTAGGACTCTCTGCAGGCGTTGCATGTGTCAAAGACCTCACCCAGGCACTGCGCGGTGTATTTTGCAACAGATGAGCTGGACAGGTCAGCCTAAGTGGCAGCAACGTTTCCACAGACCATACCCAGAGGTATTTGTTTTGACGCAGGCTTAGGATGTTTCTATGTCTTCAGACGTATCCACGTGTATTTGTGTAATTGCGTAACCTACTTGTTCTGTTATGTGAGTTACCATATAAACCGGTATATAGGTCGCGTTTTTTCCCCCAAAAATATGCACAAAAGTCACCCCTCACCTTATATAGCGGTCATTGGTAGAATGTAAATTGTTATCTGGCAACAAGGCGCAAGCATAGTCTGGCAACATTGTGGAAGCTGCCGTGCAAGCGTTTGCGTAGCGAGCTAGCGAGAGTATGGCGGCTAGAAGGGGGAGGTGGCGTCAACGCCCACGTATCCACTGAGAAACCGCGATCCTCCATTTCAAGCCGCTGTCGCAAAGGCCGCTGTGGCGCTGCTGCCAGCTTGTTGATGTGATCGCGTGGTTGGCGCAGTCTCTCTGGCAGTCTCGTGGTTGTGGAAGTGTACGGAGTTTTGTGTTGCGCCAATACAGTGGCTCTTTTTCTTCATGGCTGCGGTCGTTTTGCCTAATTTTTTTCGAGCTGTGTTTCGGTGATGACATTCTCAAATGTGAATTCCAAACTCTGCCGGACTGATAAGCTCCACCGTGAAGAAAGCGAGGCAGACTCACTGTCTTGCGCCAGGCTGTACGTCAGGCTACGTGTCGTTGAGGCAGCCGGGTCAGCATGTCTCTTTTTTCTGTGCCGAAGGACCCTGTGCACTTCGAAGCTTGGCAACGAGCCGTCCCCCGTGCCAACAAATCTTTGGACGCGAGGTCGGCGCTATGTGAACGTCATTTTGACAAGCAGTATATTTACCGTTGTTTCACGCACGCGATAAAGGGAGAGACTGTGGAGATACCAAAAGAGCGACCACTGCTGAAAGCAGACGCGGTACCAACCGTACTCCCCAATGTTCCCGCGTACCTTTCCAAAAAAGCGTCAAAGAAAAGGACATCGAGAGCGTCAACCTGTGGCTTGCCCACAAAGATTCGGCGCCAAGAACTGAGCCTGTCTGCGCCTGCGTGTGATGACTGCCTCGCTCGGTGCAGGAAGCGACTGTAATGAACTGCCTGTTTTGATCTTGCCAGCAGTTCCTGACATCAGCAAGTGTGGTCTTCCCAGCGCTTACTGGCCTAGACACCTAACTGCAGGAGTTAACGGCGTCACGGCGTTTAGTGCGTGCGCACTTGAAGGTGAAAACGTATGCTTTGAGAAGTATGTGCTCATGGTAACAGTTGAGAGTACAATTCAAGCTACGGTTTTTGTGCAAGCCACAAAGGTGAAAACTGTTCACATAACCGACGTTAGAATGGCAAAAGAGCTGCTTCGCAACGGGGACTCTATGATCCCACGCTCAGGCTTTGGAAGAACTGGCGAATTTGAGGCAGACACAAAGTGCAAAGTGAAGACTCGTGGTGGCAGAAATTTCAGCCCATCATGTCGTGGAGTTGCTCAAACACCAGAGAAGGCTTGCCCACAATGCAAACACCTGAGGAGACGGCTCCTAAATGAGGCGTCGTACAGATGGAGAAGGGTAAAAACTTGTGTTCAGTCGCTTTCACACAGGCTGAAGCTGCGAACAGCACAATTCAAAAGAAGCAGACAGAGTGTCCTTCCAGCTAAATCACGTATTAAGGAACTGAAGCAAAAGATAATGCAGATTGATTCTGCAGTGTTTGAAGAAGCAATCAAGGCCCTACCCACAAAGCAACAGCAGCAGGTAAAGGCGTGCTTTGCAGCATCTAAGAAGAAATGCACAACAGGAATGAAGTATGAAAGTGAGTGGTCACTGAAGTGCTTGATTATGCACATGAAGAGCCCCCAGCTGTATGAACACGTTCACAAACACCAGATAATGACCTTGCCTTCCTGAACATCCTTACGTCAATACCTGAAGAACTACAGGAGCGAGTTCGGCCATAGCCCATGGGCTCGTTCCAGCACCATGGCGGATTCTTAATTGATGAGATTAAGCTGTCCGAGAACTTGAGCGCAGACTCCTATGGCACCATCGAAGGTATTGTGGATCTCGGAAAGTTCACGCCTGAAAGTGAGCGCGCTCCATGACATGTGACCATGGCCTTGTGGTAATGTTTCAACCTTTTACATGAACATGGCACCCGACCATTGGAGTTTGCATCTCGAATCAATGTCAAGGCAGACACGCTAAGCAAAATAATCCTTGAAGGAGCGGTCATGTGTGAAAATGTGGGGCTTCTCGTAGACTCCATCACCACTGATGGAGCTTCATGGAACAGGAGCATGTGGCACTCGTTCGGCATACTCTCCAGCCCACATTAAAGAATTCTCTCTCTCTCATTCGGCATACATCCCATACAAAAATGCCTTATGGGCGTCAATGGAAAAATGTATGGGGAGCCATGGCTGCCTATGGGTCCCTATGGTGACCCATAAAAGGGCATAAATTAGGCTATAGCCAGCTATTGAAGTTTTTATGCATCATGCACTAAAGAATGTAAACCACACAATTCTCTTTAGATGACTATAGAACATCCTAGTGTGTTTTGTCTATAGAGTCACAGCTATTCAGGTTACTGAAGCCAGCTAAAGAAAAATGTATGGCTTTAGTTCTATAGACCAGCTGCGACAAAGCTCTTTTTGCTGGCTATAGACCATTGTTTAGCTTTAAGTCTACAGACTTGAAACCATTCAGCTGTCTTTTGCCAGCTATTGAAAAGAGTCCGTCCTAAAGCTAAAGAGAGAAAGCCATAAAAGCTCATTTGGCTAGCTATAGGCCGTTGTTTAGCTCTAACTCTACAGACTCAAAACCATTCAGCTGTCTTTTGCCAGATATTGAAAAGAATTCGTCCTAAAGCTAGAGAGGAAGCCATAAAAGCTCATTTGGCTGGATATAGGCTGTTGTCTAGCTCTTGGAACCATTCAGCTGTCTTCTGCCAGCTATTGGAGACAATCTGCCCTAAAGCTAAAGAGAGGCACCCATAAAAGCTTCTGCGCCTGGCTACAGCGCACTATAAACCTTTATACGTGTAACAATTAAGCAACATTTAGCCAGAATTAGGAAAGCGTTTGGCGTAGAATTTACAGGCCTGCATCCATAAAAGCTTCCTTAGCTAACTACATAGTGACACAAGGCTCCAAGTCTCCAGCCGTTAATAAAAAAGTGTTAGCCTATAAAGGTATAATTTGAGCAACCATTAAATCCTATTCCAATGGTTTCAATATGAGTTATGACGCGTAATTCATATGCTCATGATTTACCTAGCTACATCTACAACACAGATTTAATAACGATGATGAGGTTCATCGGCCGGTTATATGAAAGTTTTTGTTCAATAAAGTTAGGTACTTATTATACCAACAATACGGGAAAAGTACAATTAAAGGCAGCTACAGATTAATGCTCAAATTCAGGTTGCAACTTTGAATACTGCGCGTCGGCAAAGCTTGCAAATGAACGTTGACAGAAAGACGTATAAGTTCGGAGAATTCTTCCTCTGCGGTTCTTCGCTGCCGCGACAAGTAAAAAACGGGCTTCTCTGAAAACGGCCCTCTCAGCGTTGAAGCAAATTGGAAAGAACTTTCGCGGCCCACGGTACGTGCGGGCAGTCAGAAATATGGTGGCATCTGCGAACAACCGCATCCCTTCTCCCATGGAGCCCACTTTGAAATTAGACATTGAGAAAGGGGGAGAGCGACCCATGCCGGACCGAAGGACGTACGGAAAGGAAATTCTGGGAAGCGATGAAAAGGTAGAGGGGACCACGACCGGCTAGCTTCCTGTTTTATTTTCGGTTGTTCGTTTGGCACACTGGTTGTGGCGATGGGTACCGAATGACACGGCCGGAGAGGGGCGGCGTGGGTGCAGCGCGCGTCAACGCTGTAGCCCGGCCGTGCAAAGGAAATTTTTCGTTGAAAAGAGGGTCAGGCGTTCCGCCCTGTGTTAGTATTCGTGCGCGCAGCAATGATAGTCCCAGACAATTTTCCCTGAGTACTGAGAACAGATATAGTTTTTTAGGATAAAGAAAGCAAAACGTTAAGCGATGTTGTATTTACCAAATGAAATAATTACCAGCGAACAAGTTAGAAAAAGGTCGAAAGATGGGCACGTATCTCCACACTATTTGCTAGCGTGATGGACCTGCTTATACCAGGATGTACTCAGTCAGCCACATCTCGTCTCCTTGCTCATGTGCGCGGGCATGGCACGTGTTGCCTGGTGCTGGGAATTTACAATTCGACTGCAATGTGTTCGTGTAGATAGTGTGACGCCAAGCAAATGTGCTGCTTTTCGCTGTCGGAAATTTCGGTGTTTACGGTGACAGTATTATGATTAATTCAACATCATCTTGAAGTCATGAGAAAATGGATACCTGCGATACCGTGACAGGAATTTCATCGTGCGCAAAACTCCAGGGTGAGTGATCTTACGCACTGAAGAGGCGGTATAGTGCGAGAAATGTAGGACTTTTTTTGGTGTTCAAGAATACGTTTCCAAACTACCCTGCACTACATGGCCATTGTAACATACACAGAAGTGAAGATTTGGCCGCGGTGATGAGACAAAGATAATTATTTTTTCGCGAACTGAGAAAACTTACAAGCAACTAATTGAACGAACTTGGAAAACGTTTTTTATTATTGCATTGTGTGCGACCGTCTTCATTGTTTTTATTAAGAGTGCATTTCCATTTTAGCCACTGTACTTGCAGCTTTGTGCATTGAGTACTGAATGAAATGAACAACTTCTGAGGGCTCTCTTTTCTGTGGACTACCCAGCATATGTGTCTCGGTGGGCGTCCGCGGAAAATGTACCGCGCAGTGTGGCTGTCGAGCGAATAACGTAAGAGTGAGCCAGAGTGTTGGAATGCGTGTGCTGTGTGTTTCGATCGGCGAATGTGAACAACTGTTTACTGGCGGCGAAGTAGCGTAGATAGTAGCTCTTTATGTAATGAATGGGATGAATAAACCCCTTGGTTTTTCTTTCCTTGTTTGCCTGTGTTTAAGCCTTTTGTGAATGCAAACTGGCGAAGTGTTTGGAATCGCAACCTTGCACTACCCCTATATCGCTGAAGTGTTCACGAAACATATACTACAGAATGCAGATAGGCACACAACCTGAGTGCCAAAGGAGAAGTTCTAGAGATCCGCAAGGTTGTATGCCGGCATGGCAGCGAGTTAATAATTTCTCAGCGGCTGCTGCTGTCGCTGTGTTTCAAGTAGTGGTGATTCTCTTCTGGCTGATATAGCAGAAAAGGAAACACTGTGTGTAAAAGGCAGCACCCTGCAGACCCAGAACGATTTCTCCACTTCATCTCAGACTTCCCACACCTAGTGAAATGTGTGCGGAATGCTTTTGCGGGAACTGGCGTGGAACTGCCGGCAAGCGTTGACCCGATTGACCGCGCACGGGAGCTGGATGAACAGCATGACACGACCCTCAAAGCCATGCCTCACATCAACAAATCGGTCCTGCAGCCGAGTGGCTTCGAGAAGATGAGGGTCAATTATGCGCCTAGGCTTTTCAGTGATGAAACACTTAGAGGCCTTTCCTTGTATAATGACAGCATACAAGGAAAGCATGAAAGCACAGCTGGAACAGTTTGTTTTGTGGACAAAATGAGGAAGCTGATTGAGGCCATGACGTCAAGGTGCAGCTCGGGCGCACTCAGGCCTGAAGGGAAGCAAGAGATGTCCATTGAAAGCTTATTGGCTTACTTGGATGCATGGGAAACAGCCGCTGGCTCAAAGGGCTTCAGCAGCACTACAGCTGAGGGACTTTGTGTTCCGTTGACGCGGCGGAAGTGCACTGCGTCGGTGAAAGCGTCGCTAAGTTCGATTTCGGTGACGGAGCGCAAAGTGGAACTGCTTGGTGATGAAGGTGAGAACTCAACCGCCGCGGAAGACACTGACAAGTTTTAGTGGTTCAGGTTGCGGCAATAAATACATTGCTGAGCAAAGCACTATGTCAGCAGTGCTCGCAGCTGGGACTTACAGTCGTGCCGGGAACGAGGCACGGGTTAGCGGTCAAGATGTTTCTGACTTGCGCGACTTGCAGGGCTGTCGCTAACAAGTGAACGTCGCCGCGGCAAAAGGGCAGCAAGATTTTTGATGTCAATTTGAGATCAATGCAAGCTGTGAAGAGCATCGGAAAAGGTGCAACTGCACTGAATGATTTCTGGTCGGTAATGAATGTATCTCACCGAGGCTTACACCATAAAACTTTTCAAAAGCATCTGAAGAGAGTGCTTAGCCCCGCTGGTGATGCAGCCGCAGCAAACATGTTTTCCGATGTTGTTACGGCAGTACGCAATGTGTACATAGAGATGGAAGTGTCATTCCCCAAAAATGTGACGGTTGTGTACGACGGCACCTGGATGACTCGGGGCCATACATCCCACATTGGTGTGGGAACAGTGATAGAATTTTACACTGGTTTAGTTCTAGACGCCGTTGTGCTGTCTAATAACCGTTGCCATGGGTGTGCCCTAGGTCCCAAGAAAGACGACTCTGGCTATGACGACTGGGGAAAATCCCACGTGTGTCAAAAGAATACTGATGCTCCTTCGGCTAGGACGGAAGTTGAAGGGGCTTTGGTGCTCTTTAGATGTCCACTCGCAAAAAATGACTTGCGCTACACCAACATCGTGTGCGATGTCAACTGCCGCACATATCTGACTCTTTGCGAGGACAGGACATATGGTTTCATACCTCTTACAAAAGAAGATTGCATACATCATGTAAAGAACAGGATGGGGTCAGGGCTCCGTGGCGCCATAACGAAGTGCATGAAGGGCCAACCCCTTGGCGGCAGAGGGGGTCTGACGCAGGACTTGATTAAAAAGCTTACGAATTACTATGGTATGGCCTTGCGAGCCCATCCAGACGTTGAAGGCATGCAGAAGGCTGTGATGGCGATGTTCTATCATGCGACATCAACCAACAAAGAACCCACCCAGGACCCACAAGCTGGTGTAAGCACAGAGTGGTAGAAGCCAAAGGTGAGCCTCAGCGACCTCACAAATACAACCTGGCAAGGCATGTTGCCGAGGCGCTCCTGCCCTTGTACAGTTGACTGTCTGAGCCTCAGCTGCTTGAACAGTGCAGGGGAAAGAAAACACAAAATGCTGCCGAAAGTCTTCATTCCGTGATATGGTCGGTTCTCCTCAAAGATGAAAATGCTTCCTTGATAGTAGCATAGACGGCTGTGAGTGAGGCAGTCCTGAAGTATAACGCGGGCACCCTTCGTGCATACACAGAGTAGTTGTGCACAACCATTGGTGTGAAGCCTGGACAGCCGCATCCAGGACACCAAGAGCTACAGCCCAGGTGCCTTTTAGTGCACTCAAAACGATGTGAAACTTTGAACACACTTTTCTCAGCACAATTTCTCAAGCGTCCTGTCTGTCTCGTGGAGCTGATTGCTCGGCAACCACTGTGTATATTTTGGTCCTGTTTGTTTTGTAATAAACCTTGTACTATAGTGCAGGTGATGACATTCTTATTTTTTCCAAGATTCTCATTTCTGAATATGTGATTGGAGTGTTAATCATCTCTATACTCAACATCTATTTGGCAGACATGTAAAAAAATGAAAAAATAAGAAGATTTATGCTAAAAGAAATAATTGAAGAATGACTTCACCTGTGGTAGGCATCTGAAAGTGCGCAGAAAATTAAACCAACAATCTATCATAATTTATAAATTCTGTATGCTCTCCACGAGCTTTACAAAAGAAAAAAATTATTAATAAAGTAGTTTTGAATGTAGCTGGCTGATATTTTCATGGCATAATGTGATGTATATTGGCAACAGTCCACAATTTTCATCAAAATCCTTCAAGAATTAAAAAAGTTTGCTTCGAAAGCCACGTGCCCCCTTAAACCCGTTTAACGACAACCACCGTCGTCACACTTTGCCAGGTGTTGCACGTGTTACTGCTGCTGCTATTAGCACTTCGTTTCAGTCATTATGGCTTCAAAGGGATGCCAGTACAAAGAGTCTTTCAAGCGCAAGGTTACTTTGCTTCCTGAGAGTTAGGAGAACCGAGCAGCATCACGCAATTTGGCACCCCCGAGATGTGTGCGCAATAGTTGTAAACAAAGAAGAGTGATGCAAGAATCTAAGGAAAGCGTTCACTGGCCCCAGGCAAGGATGCTTCTGACAGCATGAATACTCCCTGGCGGAATTCGTGTAGGAGCAACAAATTGTCACCCCTGAAATTATGAAGGGAGAGGCGCTTCGACTAGCAAGCACGTTCAATGTTCCTTGCTTTAGTTTTAAGGCCAGCAGGGGCTGGATAAGCACATTCCTGAGGTGCAAAAAATTTTCGTTTTGTCCCGAGCCTTTACCAAAACCTTCGAAAGCGTACAAAGAGAAGCTGCTTGTCTTCCAGAGGTTCGTGATCAAGCCCTAGCACTCACACGGCTACGCGAATGGCATGATCGGAAATGCTGACCAGACTCCAGTACTTCTTGACATGCCGGATAACTGCATCAAAGCACAGAGCAAGTGTGCATCCTTTCTTTTGGAAACGAGAAGACGAGAGTGACAGAAATGGTGTTTTGCTTGGCTGATGGGCACAAGCTGAAACTCAACTTCACCTTCACGGGGAAAAGGCGGCCAAGGCTAGCATCTGCAGAAGATGTGATAGTGTGGGTGCGCCCAAAAGGATGGATGAAGGCCTAACTGATGCTCGACTGGACCGACACCATATGCTCGTTCCTGTCTCGTTCAGGTGTCATGTCAATGACCGCTTAAAGGAGAAGCATGCGGCCTGCACACAGATCATGAGATCATCTCCAGTAGTGTAGTAAGGTGCATTTGCTTCCACCTGTACCGGCAACCATGGTCTACAGAAAGCGACACCAGCGCCATCACCACAGCACAAGCGTCATTTGCTGATCGAGCGGTCGGCCCCCTGCCATGCCCTGAAACCTTCTATGTAACCTACGCATATAACCGAGCTTACAAGCCGAGTTTACTACAAGTAGCAACTCTGTTACACGCTTGTCTTAACAAACCTGTCAAAGATGGAATAGTATGCACGGAATACAATGACTGGTTGCTAGCGGATAATCACGCCTGGACACCGACACGACAAATTTTAAGTTAAGCGACTGCAGACATCACGAACTGGGTTTACTGCGCTTGAAAGGCACTTCTGCAGACAACGGTGGCGCATTCCGTCAAGAAGTGCTGCGTTTACGGTGGACTCGATGGCAGTGGAGAGACAACTGTCTGCGGTCAGTTGAGAGTGACAAGGAGTATTCTTCCAACTCGGACACACACCTGTAGAACAGGCAATCTGCGTGCTGAACCTGCCACAGTTGCATGGGTTGAACAATAAAATGCCTTCTGCCAACTTTCCACAACTTTCCGTTGGAGTAATAGAATTGGTGTCAAAATATTTTTTCCAATTACCTTACAGTAAAATTTGCTGCACGTTACAACCGGGGTGCAGAAGAACTGTGCGAAAACGATAAAATATCCGTATCTCCCCCTTCCGAAAAAGAAAGGGCTGGGGGCGTAGCAAGGCACTGCAACCTACAGCTTCAACCCCTTACATCATAATTCAACAATCACTTTAGCAACAGAATTAGTACTGATGTTAATCAGTCACAACTGCCATCAAAAATCTTGAAACGCAAGAGCAACCGATTAAAGAAGGTGCAAAAACTGGTACATCAAGTTCCACAGCAAGGAAACACGAGTGCACATAGTCACAATAAGAGTTGAGAAGAAGTAACCAAAACAAAAAAACTTGGTTCACCGCGGAAGCAAGGAGAGAAAAACGGGCGATGACTTGCAGACTGCCAAGCTCCCCACACCGCTGAAGTTGTTCTCAGTCTTCCTCGCGGTTCGACCAGGACACGGCAGCTTCCCGACTGAGTCGCCAACACTCAGCTGCACGACGACTGTGCTCATGAGCTCACTTTGTGGCTTAGTGTTGCCTCAGCTTGACTTCCATGCTGTCGTCTTGCTCTTGTTTCACATCGTCCGAGATCACGTCGTCGTCCTGCAGAAAAACAACAGAACATTCGGACGAACCACTGGTGGTGAGCGAAAACTTCCAGCCCGGTAATTTTACATTGTGCTTGAAGTCATTAAAGGTCTCTTTGAACTTCGAATGTAGCAATATAATGAACCGACCATAGCCAACTGAGATGTGCATTTCGAAACCTCAGTACACTGTACTTGCACGACTCTGACGAGCACTTTGCTGCCTCAAAATTTCCCAAAATGGCACAAGCATCGCAATCAGCTTTAGAAACAAACTAAAACAAAATTAAAAGAAAAAAGCAAATGAGCGGCTAGCTCCAGTCGTCACCAGCAATCAATCATGCATTTTTTCTTCTTTTCATTTTAGTATTCGCTGTTTTGAATTTCACTCCACATGAATTGCTTTCAGAGTTCCTCGGCCAACTTACGTATGAATTAGGGATCGACATTTGGTGAAGTTGGTATTGGTTTAACACATTGAAAGGCAGCGTAGGACGGCGTAGGACAACAAGACAGCGTCCTCTTGTCGTCATCTTTCTCTCGTGTGGCGTCTACTGCTACGACGCCCTTCAAGATGTGTTGACTGAGCCCGCAGTCTGAAGATGAACTCGTATGATTTCATCAGGAGGTTTCATCTATGCATAAACTCATCCTACTATTCAGGGCAGAAATTTGGGCTAGTTGGTGATGGGACTTCGACATGGTAAAAAAGCGCACTAAAACGAGGACACAAAAAAAAGGCGGTGACACGGGACGAGCGCTAGCGCTCGTCCCGTGTCACCGCCTTTTTCTTGTGTCCTCGTTTTAGTGCGCTTTTTTACCATGTCGAAGTCTCATCCTACTAGCTGAAGGGAAAGGGAACTGCATTACGCGGTTTAAGTATTTGAGAGAACCGTGCACAAAATCAAAGGAAGAAAAAGAAGTGTTCTAGCATTCAGACTGTCAGAGAGGATACCGAATGGAGCTCAGGCTGGATGGTTGGTTTTCAGTGCTAGAAGATGCAGAGCACTATTTTCAATACCAGCGGCTAACGATGATGCCTGCCTTCCCAGGTGTTATGCAGGGGAAAACCCCACAGCTGGCGAAAACATTTACGATCCTGGAGTCTCCGCTTTAAAGCAAGCAAAAGGGGGATTTGAAAAGAATTTTTGTAGTGACAACGAACAAGCGTCTGCCAGAAGCTCCAACGAGCACGCGACAAGAAGCTGATCGCATCCCAGCCGTTCATAATCGGGCTCCACTGCGCAAACAACTGACCAACTGGACGAATCGCATACGTCGACTCAACTCCTGGCGCTTTTTTGTCACGTCCTTGAGTTGTAGGGTTAAAATGAGGGATGCAAAGCGATCTTTAGAGGGGAATGAGTAGAAGGGAGCTGAGTAGTGGCTACACTGCACCATTCAAAAGGCAAGCACAACAAGTAGGCTTCCACCGTGTTTGATTTTCAAATGAAAGACTCTGCCCGTAAACGTGGCATCCCCTCCCACTCCCCCCTACAGTAGTCTGAGAACACATAAATGCGAATGCAGATGCATGCATCAAAACGAACCGCCAAATCACCAACTCATCCTCCCATTCTTTTGTACTGCGCTGGGCGTCGGCTGGTTTGTAATGCGTGTGCAAGAGAAAAACATTCTTTCTGCCATTTTCTAAATTTTTCTCGCCAAAAGTTTGCACCACTGGAAAACAGTGTCAAATAAAAGATTATTTCTGTCATGACTATTTACTGAAACGAACTGCGACGTTGGCTTGTGACGGCCAATCAGACAGCGATGGCTCGGGTGACCCCAGCCCCGCGTAATGGCGGCAAATTCGAAACAAGTGAAGGATGAGCGTGCTCAGTTGTTACGCATCTTTCACTGCAATTTCCGCGCTTCCAACTGCACTTAAGGTGTAATGTTTGGCTCAAATGTACCTGGCCCTATAATCTAAGAATTAGGCATGTACTATAATCTAAAGATGCAACCATTTAACTAACCACTATGGAGCTCTATTGACCCTCCTTGTCTTGCTCGCACCACTTCTTTTACTATGGAGCACTTGATGGCGGATGACATTTCATGATCCCAAACTATGCATGGTTTTGCACGGGTTGCTTGCGTTACCAAAAACACTGCCTACACAGTTGTAGCCGCACTACTCACAGATTTGTCGCTGCCTTCAGACTCGAAGTCTTCTTCTTCCTCCCCCTCCTCAGACCACCAGACCTGGACATCTTCAGCGGCTTCTGAGAGAGTATCTTCGGTGCACAGACTGCTTCCATGATAAACACCATCAACTGCACAGGGGGAAATGGCCACAGGTCACTGAAACCACTCACTACTGACACCCACAGTAACCGATCAGATGATGATGGTTAGAGTTTAATGGCGCAAGGCCAGCGAGGGCAAAGAGCGCCAGAGAAGACGTTATTTAATGAAGAGAAGTGATTACCATACAAAGGTAGGTATAAAAAAGTGTAAACCGAACATAGTAAAATCAATTAAAGAAAATGGTGATGGCTGGTGTATAGGGCCAGATTTGATTATGCGTGATAGGAGATGAGGTTTAAAAACTTCACGTCTGACAAGTACTCAAACACATGTTTAACGGAAAACATGGCATCCTCACCTAGAAACAGCGATGGATGTAGTGGGATATGTTGTCTGTAGAGTTCTCTGAAGTGTTTGTGACGTGTTGTGTGAAGTGCCTTGCATGTGATTAGTATGTGCACTACGGATAGGGCCTCTCCGCACCTGCTGCACTGGGGTCTAGAAGATCCCGTCAGCAGATACGAGTGCGTTGCATGGGTGTGCCCTATCCGCAGCCTACCCAAGGCGACTTGATGATGATGGTTTGATGTTTATGGCGCAAGGCCAACTGGGGCAAAGAGCGCCAAAACAATAGTCGTATATGAGAGGTGATACCTTATAACACTAAGTAAAATCAGCAAAAACAAAAGTAAAATCACAAAACGACAATGAGCATTGTGGGCTAACGTACGGGATAGCAGAGGACCCCGGCTAGCTTTGCTAGAGAACGCTACGCGCCGTACACTAGCCCGGCGGAATCCGAAGACTCACGCACGGGTTCGAGTACTCACATGCGGTAGACAGGCTCCGGCAATCCAAAGTGAGGCTTTATTGCCTGGCAGATACAGTGCATACACCAGACAACACGACTATCGCTCGCGGGGAGACAGTGGCTCCTGTCGCTCGCTCAAGCCGCTGGGCTCAGACCTCGATATCCGTCATCACGGCCGCGGGAGCAGGGGAGGCATCCCGAGGCGACCGATCAGGGCAGAATCTCTCGGCAGAGTCCGTGGAGCCAACTGGGTTCACCGTCATCGGGGCATTCGGCGTAGGCACAGCCGAGCCAACCGACTCCGACCAAATCGCCCAGTCGACTCCCCGGCGGAGCGCCCGTTCGTCCCGCAGATCGGCTCGGGGGGGAGAGGAGGTCTCCCCCGGCGCTCGAGGAGAGGGCGGCGAGGGAGAAGGCGACGACCGGTCCTCCTTCCCCCTCGCTCTCCGCACACGTTCGCGGCAAGCCGGTTCGGCGCGTCGCGCGGGGTCATGAAGAGGACACGACCTACGTGACGCGCCGGCTACCCAAAATGGCGGCACCCAGCTCGCGGAAACATGTGCAGGCGAGGCGTAAGGAAACGAGGGTCCCCACACCATGGCTGGTGTATAGGGCCAGATTTCATGATGCGTGATAGGAAATGAGGTTTAAAAACTTGACTTCTGACAAATACTCAAACACACGTTTCACGGAAACAATGGCTTCGTCACCTAGAAAAAACGATGGATGTAGGGGAATATGTTGTCTGTAGAGTTCTCTGAAGTGTTTGTGTCGTGTTGTGTGAAGTGCCTTGCATGTGATTAGTATGTGCACTACGGATAGGGCCTCTCCGCACCTGCTGCACTGGGGTCTTCCCAAGGCGACTTCCGTGTGTCGGTTGTGTGAGTCAGATGTGTACCGTCCCAAGTGTGGCTTTATTACATGTAGTTTGTTGTCGGTCTGTTCGTCCCAGTGTGTTTGCCATGTTCTGCGCAAGTGTCGTCTTATGTGTGGCTTGAGGTCTGTGTAAGGTAGTGTTGTTATGTCTACTGTGTTTCGGAGTGCAGCATTGGCGGCCATTTCATCCGCCAGTTCATTTCCGCCGATGCCAGAGTGGCCTGGCACCCAACACACAGTCACCTCAAGGTTTGAAGAATATGCCAGCACAATTGATTTCAAGACAAGGTTAATTACATGGTTTTTCGAGGACTCTCCGGATGACAATGTACGGACGACACTCAGCGAATCTGTATAGATGATGGATTTAGGAATATGATGTTCAACTATGTGACTTACAACAAGAAAAATGCCATATGCTTCTGCCGTAAAAATACTTGTCTTTACATTCAAAATTCGGCCCATGCGCCGCACAAGACACTGCAGTGAATGTTTTCGATGCATCGCTGAAAAACTCTGCAGCCTTGTATTTATCCTGCACATACATGAAATGCTGCAAAATCCCACTTTTTGGTGTCCTGTTCTTATTGTATTTTAAGAAAGACACCTGCCGCGGTGGCTCAGTGGCTAAGGCGTTGCGCTGCTGAGCACGAGGTCACGGGTTCGATTCCCGGCCGCGGCGGCCGCTTTTCTGATGGAGGCGAAAAGCAAAAACGCCCGTGTGTTCGAGATTTCGGCGCACGTTAAAGATCCCCAGGTGGTCAAAATTAATCCGGAGCCCTCCACTACGGCGCGCCTCATCGCCTGCGTTGCGTCGGCGCGATAAACCCTACAATCAATCAATTTTAAGAAAGACAAGTCACATGCAACAGGACGAAGATGCCATGGTGCTACAAGATCAGTGATAGATAACTTGAATGTGTCTACAAAGGAGACCTCATGAATAGTGACCTCGTCCCTTACTCTGAGCGAGAAGGGAACAGGAATGGATGGGCGATTTAAAAATAGCTTTGATGTGGATGTATCATTAAAAACCGGTTTAAAAGGATGGTTGTCAATTGATGAAATTTTAGAAGCATATAACAAGTCAACATAGGTTCGCTGGTGTGATAAGCACCATTTGTCACACTCTGCGTATAGACTCTGTACAGGGCTCGTACGGAATGCGCCACAAGAGAGGCGAAGCCCCAAGTGAAGCACTGGGTCGAGCATTTTAAGTGCTGTTTTAGTGGCTGACCCATACACAACGCTCCCATAGTCCAATCTAGACCCCACTAGGCTTGTGAAAATACGTAACAGGAGTTGCTTATCCGTTCCATACGACTGGTGGGACAAGATTTTTTTAAGAATGTTGAGAGCCTTTAGACATTTATGTTTCAATTGTTTAATGTGAGGGATGAACGTAAGCCTTTCATCCAACACCACACCTAAAAACTTGTGTTCCTTCCTCACAGGAATCGATACGCCATTAAGGATAATGTCTGGGTCCGGATGGATCCCACGCCTCCTGGAGAAGACAACACAGGTGATTTTTTCTGCGTTAAGTTTGAAACCGTTTTTGTCTGCCCAGCTGGCAAGTTTTTTGACACCGAGCTGAACTTGACGCTCACAGATGGACATATTACATGATTTAAAAGATACCTGGATGTCGTCTACATACATTGAATAAGAAATTGTAGGTGGGAATGCCTTCCCAAGGGAGTTCATCCTATGAACAGAGTGCAGCTTAGCACTCCACCTTGCGGAACGCCGTTTTCGTGCACATGAACTCTTGAGAGTGCGCTACCTACTCTCACGCGAAACGTTCTTTCGGACAAATAACTAGCAAGGGTGTTGAGCATAGGGCCCGAAACACCGAAAGACTTTAGGTCACTGAGGATCCCGTAACGCCAAGCGGTGTCATAGGCCTTCTCAAGGTCAAAAAACACCGTTGTGCAAAACTGTTTGTGAATGAAAGTGTCCTTTATGTATGATTCAAGGGCGACAAGTTGGTCATTTGTAGATCGCCCCGCCCTGAAGCCTGCCTGGCAGCCCTCGAGAAGACCGTTGTACTCAAGGAAGTACACAAGTCTCCTGTTTATCATCTTCTCGAGGAGCTTGCGAAGGCAGCTTGTAAGGGCGATGGGCCGATAGCTAGCGGGAGACGAAGGGTCCTTTCCTTCCTTCAGGAAAGCCACTACTATGGCCTCCCTCCAAGAGCGAGGAATGTGCCCCGAAAGCCCTATGTTGTTGTATAGATGTAGGAGTGTTTCAAGAGTGTCTGGGTGTAGGTGTTGTATCATGGTGTATGTGATTTTGTCTGCACCTGGAGCTGAAGGCTTACATGTGCTCAGAGCAACCTTCAGCTCATGAATTGAATTGATTGATTGTAGGGTTTAACGCGCCGACGCAACGCAGGCGATGAGGCGCGCCGTAGTGGAGGGCTCCGGATTAATTTTGACCACCTGGGGATCTTTATCGTGCGCCGAAATCTCGTACACACGGGCGTTTTTGCTTTTCGCCTCCATCAGAAAAGCGGCCGCCGCGGCCGGGAATCGAACCCGCGACCTCGTGCTCAGCAGCGCAACGCCTTAGCCACTGAGCCACCGCGGCGGGTCGCTCATGAATTGAAAAAGGAGAATTGTAAGAAGTGTGCAACTTGTTGCTATCACGCAGGGACTTTTTTTCCGCAGACGTTTTGTGCTTCATGAAAGTGTTTGTGTAGTGTGATGAGCTGGACACGTGTTCGAAGTGTTGTGCAAGGGTGTTGGACTGGTCTTCGAGTGTGTCCCCTGTTGTGCTAACCAGGGGCAGGCTGTGTGTCTGTTGTCCTTTCAGCTTGCGTATATGTGTCCAGACTTTGTGTGTATCAGTGTATGAGTTGATGGAAGTGAGGAAGGTGCGCCAACTCTCCCTTTTCGCCTCACGACGCACTCGCTTCCCAAAAGCCTTTGCCCATTTAAATGAAATGAGGTTATCTGACGTAGGGTTCCGGCGAAGGACACCCCACGCCTTGTTCTGGGCCTCTCGCGCCCGCCTGCAGTCCTCGTTCCACCAGGGCCTCCTTGGGGTGCGGGATCCACTGGAGGCCTGGGGAATGGACTTTTCGGCGGCGTCGAGGATGTGCGCCGTGACGAGTTGGGCGGCTTCCTCCACGTGTAGGTGTTTTATGGATGTGTGGTGTAGTTGAGATGTTTGTGTGAATGTGCTCCAGTTTGCTTTTGATTCATTAAACTTTTTATGGGAAGATGGACTGCTCAGGCCTATACCTATATACGTTAATGAAGTGGGGAAATGGCCACTACCATATGGGTCTGTGCCCACACCCCACTCAAGACATGGAAAGAGAACTGCGGAACCAATAGCCAAGTCAAGATGCGAGTATGTATTGTGTCCTAAGTTATGGTATGTAGGCTGGTTTTTGTTGAAAAGGCATGCTTTGGAGGATGTAAGAAACTTCTCTATCAGGCGACCTCGGGCATCCGTTCTGGAGGAGCCCCAAAGAGAGTTGTGCGCGTTAAGGTCGCCTGTTAGTATGTATGGTTCAGGCAGCTGGTCAACCAGTGCCTCGAAATCAGAGCTCAGAAGTGCAAAATCAGGAGAGATGTAAATGGAGCATACCATTATCAACCTATTAAATATTATTGTACGGATCGCTACAGCCTCGAGGACAGTGTTTAAAGAGAGAGGATGGCATGCTAATGATTTCTGGGCGATAATGGCCACACCTCCTGAAGAGTGGGTGCAGCCAACCCTGTCCTTTCTGAATACCATGCACCTATTTAAGAAATTTGTTTGTTTAGAATTGAGGTGGGTTTCCTGGAAGCACATGATACTTGGCTGACTGGCATGCAGAATCTCATACACATCGTCAAGATTTTTAAGGAGGCCTCTGCAGTTCCATTGGATGATGTTTTATGTTCCCATTATTTAAATTTAAGAATGTCTGGAGTGTGTGTGTTCGTGTGTGTTCATGTGTCGTCTTTCGGGGCCGTTACTCTTGGATTAGGCTTTTTAGGCCTTTCTACTGGCTTGGCCGTCGGAGGCCGCTCCTTGCGCTGCGTTGCAGGCAGGAACGGCGCGACGTCCATTTCGTCATCAGATGTCCTGGGGGTGCCCATCGAACCGGGCCTCCCGGACTTGGTCCCCCTTCGGGAGACCTTCATTTGAGCCGCCACCGCCGCGGGCGTCGGGGACGCCAGAAGTGGCACGGGCGGTGCGGTGACGGTGGGAGCCGATGCGGGGCCCCCCGATGTCCATCCCCTCGACACCCTCCAACGCACTGGAGGACGGGGAGGAAGCGGCGGGAGCGGCACCGGTCCCAACGGAAGAGGTTGGCACCACAACCGCTGCTGCCTTAGCAAGCGGCGTGGTGGCAGGTTGGACTGCCTGAGGCAACCCAGGGGGGGGCGGGGCAGGGACCAGGTCAGACTCGCTGAACCGGGTCCCTGTGGAAACCAGATGCCGCTCCGCCCCCCGGCGAGCTGCATCGGCGTACCTCCCCAGGGGGAAAGAGGAAAACCTCTTCCGCGCCTCTGGGAAGGTGATGTTCTCAGTTACCTTGATGTTGATTATCTTTTTTTCAGTTTGAAATTTTTCGCACTTGCGGGAGTAGGCTGCATGCGCCCCCCCCCCGCAGTTCACACAAGAGAGGGTGTCGGATGAACAGTTGTCGCTGGGATGGTCATGCGACGCGCATTTTGCACACGTTGTTCGGCCACGGCAAGAGTTTGTACCGTGCCCGAACCGCTGGCACTTAAAACAGCGCCGCGGGTTCGGGATGTAGGAACGGATCGAGCAACGGATAAAACCTGCATTTATGTGTTGTGGAAGAACTGCGCGGTCAAACGTCAAGATAATGTGCTTGGTGGGAATCTCCTTGTCGTCTCTGCGGATAGTGATGCGTCTCACGGCAGTGACGCCCTGATCCTTCAAGCCGGCAAGGAGATCCGCATCCGTTTCGTTCAAGAGATCCGTCTCGGATATCATACCTTGCGAGCTGTTGAGGCTCCGATGGGGTGTGACCCTGATGTCTAGATCAGCCAGTCTAGTCTGAGCTAGAAGCTTCGTGGACTGCTGTTTGTCATTTACCTCGATTAGTAGTTCACCAGACCTTTGTTTTTTGCACTTATATGAGTTTCCTATTATGGCTTCAAGAGATTTTGCGATCAAGAAGACTGACTGCGATTCAAGAGGTTGGGTTGGATTGAGCGATTCCATCACAAGAAATCGAGAAAAATTATCCGGTTCAGGAAATGTTAAAGATGGCAATGAAGGAAAAGATACTTCGGTGCGGCCCCTTTTCAGGGACCGATCACGTTTGGGGGGGGGGGGGTTTGTAAGTACCATAGGGCATACTATAAAAGCAGGGAGACTGGGGTACTTTCTTCTTTGACCTTACCCTGGTAGTCAAAGAGGTCCCAGAGCTCCCTGCCTGGTAGACAGGCAAGGAGCCCATCGGCCGGAGCTTGACCAAGGCTCCGACGGCCACCGTTCACGGCTTCTACCCTTCACCTTTAAACACCTCGCCACGGTTAGACACGGCTTATGTTGGGAGCTCGGGGTCCGCGGTGTCGCTGCTCATCGTCACCATGAATACTCAAGGTGCCCCGTGCGGGGCAGTAACCGATCAGGGTGGATAGTAGGTCGCAACAAACCGGCTACTCCGATAAATTACAGAAAGCTTATTATATACCCAAGGCATGAACCAAGATGTCAAAGTATTTCAAGGGCACCAAACCGGAAAATACAAGGTTGACGGTTGACACCCAACCACAAAAAAAGATCAATTAAGCAGCACAAAATAGGATGCATAATTTAATCAAGGGTTCAACGAAATGTCGTCTGGTCAGGCATGAGAACTTACAAAAGAAAAGCGAGCACTGACCAACACTGTCCCCGAGCTCTGTGAGTTGCTTATGTTTTGTCTGAGCAACACCTATCTTTCTTACGGGGGAAGCCTTTATCAACAGACCCATGGCTCGGCGATGGGTGCGTCAATATCAGTTACTACGGCCAATCTAGTTATGGAGGCTTTAGAGGAGAAGGTATTGGCAACCTTCACACCGGCACTGAGGTTTTTCTGCCGCTATGTCGACGACTGTTTGTGTATTTTAAAAAAGCAAGATGTCCCATGTCTTCTAGACAGCCTCAACGCCCAGAATGTGCATATACAGTTCACCGTGGAGTTTGAGCAACACAACATGCTTCCCATGTTCTTGTTCGCCGCGATGCGGGCGCTCTCTCCTTCTCAGTGTACAGGAAGCCCACACACACGGGTCGTTACCCCAGTTTTGAATCTTGCCACCCTCTCGGCCACAAGACATCCGCTGTGTCGTCCTTGATAAAGCGCGCCGTACGCATCTGCTCAGATAACAGTGCACTGAAACGTGAATTAGGAACGATTCGCCGCGAACTAATCGCCAATAGCTATCCTAAGCGACTTATTTGCCAAACCAAGAATAAGATACTGCAGCCATCTCCTACGTCCCAGGAATAAGCGAAGCATTGTCGCGCGTCTTTTCAAAATGCGACATGCGCATTGCCCATGTACCGACCAGCAAGCTCCGGAACCGGCTGATGAATGTGAAAGATAAAGTGCCAAGGGAGTCATTTCCTGGAGTGGTATACAAGTTACCATGTACTGACTGCAGTCATGTGTACATTGGTGAAACAGGGAAATTTTCGCGACGACTGAAAGAGCACAAACGTGATGTTAGAAATCATAATCACATGACGAATGCCATTGCGGAGCACGCGCACAAACATTCCCACATGATTGACTGGGAGAACACCGCAATTTTAGCTAAGGAAAACAACACATCACCTCGGCGCCTGCTGGAGTCACTTTTTATCCAATCAACGTCAGCCACAATGAAATGTGGAGGAGGGCGGCTCGAAAGGTTCAACGTTTCTCATAAGACAAATAACAGTTTCCCTCCAGCAACCAATCAAGAATTCGCTTCAAAATTTTTTTATGTGCACCAACAAGCACCATGACCTTCAGATCATCCCACGATACAGTAACAGTTGCTACTGATGCTGGAATTTTCATCATCACAGCCATACAGTGAAACAGGATTGGTAAAGCTTGGCGAGTTTTTTTTCTTTTCTGAAGTTAACCATAAAGCGGGGATGTACAAACATAAAATAAATACGCAAAGGAACTTCTGCCGGGCACATGTTTTCAAGAAGGCATGATGAACTTCCTCTCCCAAACGTTATGAAGCAGGTTTTCTCACCCCAATTGGAGGCAAGATTTGCCCATTCCTGTATCAGTCAAAGCTTGTACCTCGCTCATTGCACAAGTAGTCAGACGGTTTACAGGTGTGAACACAAGAGCTGTCGTCTTTTTTTTACTGCCAGCATCTCTATTATACCTAACAACAGAAAAGGTTTCAAATTAATGGCGCAGTCGGTTAAGCCGTTTTTCACCTTCGACCTTTTTCCTTGCGCACCAGTGGCAAGGAACCATTTCGAATGCCCATTTCAAACACCAAAGTTTAATGAGCCGTAAATTTAGTTCCAAGCAGTGCATCGAGAAACCGATTCTCTTACTGCATTCACCTGGGTTCATACTATTGGAAGATGTAAAGTTTACAGTTCCGTGAATAGCACAGTTTTGTCCGCTGTTCCTCCAACAATGACTAATTATCTCTAATTATCTTGGGAACTAGTTGACCAACTGAAAAAATAGTGGCATATTTGAAATTAGTAGGGAAAAAGAAGCAAGGCTGGCAAGTTTCACCGAGTTCACTTAGCAATTAAAAGTAATAGTTTTAAGAGCCCTGTCCCCCTTAAAGGAGCCATGAAGAGAAAATACAACTTCGTTTAATTTGAAAGAACTAGGATTCAGTATTTCATTCAGCTCCATTACATCCACAAAAGATGTTTTTTTAACGAAAAAAAAGCAAGAAGTATTTAAAAACTTTCAAATTTCGCGCCACAGTGACGTGTTATGAGCAAGAATGACGTCATACGAGCCAACAATAAAACATAATTTTCCGTGCACTAACTGCACGTTAGGATTCACGTGATGCGGGAAAATGGAACTAGAGGCCCCATTACAGACGTCCAGTCATGTGTCGTCGCGACAGGTCAGTTAGGCGGCCGCCAATCGCACAAACAAGGTTCCGTGACGTCATAGAAAAGTTGCGGGAAATTGGCTAGAGCATGGTTTCTCAAAGTGGGTTCCGCGGAACCTAGGGGTTCCGCAGGCCCCTCCTCAGGGTTCCGCGAGCCACTGATAAATTTTGCCTCGTTCCGCAGAAGCAAAGTATTATATGCTGAACTTGAGGCGCGATCGATGTAAGGAACCTCCATTACTCACGCCCGAGTGTCAACAAGCACATCTCGGCGCATAACAGAAACGCGCGAGCTGCGCAATAAATCTCGTCAGCAGCTTGTAGCCAGCCAGACTCTGAAAACGGGCCAAGTGGTTAAACTATTGCACTTGAATCTCGGCCTTATATTACCCCCATGCGCATTTCTCCTGTTTGGAGATAGGTGCCGCTAGCGTACACATTCGCGTAAAGTCGACGGCAAAAAAAAACGATACCCTTGCTTGCTTTTGAATTTATTGCACGTTAATGTAGCATGAACGAAATGAAAAATGGCGGGAGGGGGGGGGGGGGGTTCCTTGGCACTTAACGGAACTTAGCAGGGTTCCCTGGGACCAACATGCTTGAGAACCCCTGGGCTAGAGGGTCGCGACTGCTTCACACGTTTTCTTTAATATCTCCGTTATTTTTTCGAAGATTGCGATGATATTGGTATCATTGTTATCGGGACTAAGCAGTCTTTCTAATGAACCCAACTTGCATTTTGTCTTCATGGCTCCTTTAACAAGGTTACGGCAATGCCTTGGCCATTGAGCTTTGCTAGGCATCAGCGCAGTCCTTCCTTCTCCATCCTAGCTGTCAGGTATGGCCAATGACGGCATGGAGGTGTGTAGCGCTGCAGTAGCTGCATTAGCCTTCCTTACCTCCCCATTTGTCATGTTTCCACTGCAGGATTCAGCTAACTGGATCCTAACTGGAGTGCCTGGTCAGCCGTCAGGACGGCAGGTCTGTGTCCCCGCCGACACCAGCAACTTCGCGCCCAGTTCCGCCTGCATGCCTGCGACAATGGCCACAAAAAGCTAACCACGAGTACGCATTCGTCAGGCTTAGCATGCCTGTGAAAACAGTTGCGCATGCATCTGTTAAATGTGGCAGCATATCCCCGCTTTCTGAGGTACTCGGCGTTCTGATTGGAACAAAAACACAGTCAGCATGCATCTGCTTCACCCATTCCTCTGCACTGAGGTTTAGTCATGCCGAGCCTGCTCAACATTGTTTCACCACGTCACCGGGTATGGTCTGAAGAGGTTGCAATAGACAATGATGGCAGTAGAATAGAGCCTGCACCAACAAAACGTGCTCCAGATTAACAACTCTGGCAACATTCCAAGACAAGTGCATCAACAAAAAAAAAACATACTCACCAACACTCCTTCCTGAAAGTTCCACTGGAGTCTGCGTGGACACTGCGTGCTGAGAAGAAGAATCCCATGGAGCCTGTGAAACAGGGTATACTCTATGAAGATTTTAGCCCATTCTTCAAAATACATCATGCACAGATACGAGGAAAGCGTACATGCTGAGAACCAAAGTGCAAGCTGCCAAACACTTTTGCTATGGAAAGGCAGCATGGTACTCTGCTTTTTACAAATTGGAACGCAAGCCTCATTAATTTCTTACAAAGCGATGTAGCTCACGAAGCAATGGCTGCGTTGGGACCAGCAAATGTTCCTCTTGGCATAGCATGTAGCTGTAACAATAGCCTTTCATGTAGTGACCTGCTTCAAGCCCGCATTTCAACGTGCACACTACTGTCATTACAACTGCTTCCAATCAGGCCATTGCTCGTCCACTATTCACTCATCAAGTTCTTGCTGTACAGCGACTTCTCCCGAACTCGCGTCTGTGGTGCCACAGAACCGCGGGCTTTTAGTCATTCACGAAGTACGCAGCTTCATCTCAATGAAGGTTACATTAGACGTTGTCGCGTACATTTTACGCCAACGAGTGAAGACAAGGTGCAAAAATTTATAGAAGACCGATCGCTGGGTCCTTCGAAATGCGTCAGCATCACGCCCCGAAAGCTATGAACACTCTGCCGAACGCTTTGCTAGCACAGTAGTAACGCACCGTCCGAAGCCCCAACTTGGCCACCTCTTCCTCTGTCTTTCGGCGAGCTCTTAAAGCCGCCGCCTCTGCTTTGCGAACCTGAGCATAAAGTCTTTGTTGCGCTACGAGTTGAGGGTCGGCCAGACGCGCACTCTCTCTACGCGCACGCCTTTGAGCCGCTTCTGAAGCCCGCAACTCGGCGTTTCTCGCACGCCGTCTGCGAGCCGATTCCGCGCACCGCGCCAACCGCGCTTTGCGTTCTTCCTCCGTTTCACACGCCACTTTTCTTCGCTTAGCGGCCGCCTCGGCTGCCTGACGGGCCTTTCGTTCTGCAGCAGTCTCGGCTTTTCGTCGCCGTCGACCCCACTCCGTTTTCTTTTGCCGCCTAGTCGATGTAGCTGCGTTCATGCTGCCATGGAGGAAGAAAAAGTTAGGAGACGGCGCCGCCGGAGAAACGTGAAGCCTATACATAAAAAGTAAAATCGAAGTCGGCCCAGGCGTCACTGCACCACGTGATCCCACCGCACCGCCTCTGTATGGGCCGCCGCGCTCTTCAATTTCGTCTGCTCGAAACTGCTCTGCGGCCTGTTGTCGCGAAGCCTGCTATATGTTGGTTTTTTTTTCCCACGGCTTTTGTCTTCCGCACGTACGCGGCACTCCTGCCCGCACACGGGCATGAGATCGCCGAGCAGACAAATGCAGGAAGGACGGGGAACAGCTACCGCCAACGAAACACGAGAGATGCCCCGGAGTCGGAGACCGCCGCCGCCGCCGGCCCACCCGACCTTGGAGGGCCGACTGCGGCGGCTTGAGAAAGGGAAATGGCGGAGGGAGCGGCTTCAACGGACCTGGGCTTGCGAAGGCTAGCTGCGTGATGTCATGCCGTCTCCTAACTTTTTTTTTCCTCCATGCATGCTGCGTTCTCGCTGATCGACTCCATTTTATACTACGCATACATGGACAGATAGACACGGCTGAACTGGCTGAACCGGCTGAACTGAACCACTGACCCACTGAACAAGCACTGAACCGCTTTGAACACTTGAATCTAGCAGCAGCGGGCGCGCCACCTGTATCTTTCCACCCATGGAGGAAAGAAAAGCTTAGGAGAGGCCCTGACGTCACACCCAGCGCAGCCGGAAACGCCATTTCTGTAAGTCGAATGGCGGACCATTGGCCCTCCATGCCATTGGCGGATTCTTTTTGCCTCTCTCTCTCGGTGCACCTTCTCCGCCTCCTCCGTCCTGTATCGCCTCTCTTGTCGTCTGCATCTGCCAGCGCCGAGCCGGCGGAAATCAGCTGATAGGCAGGTAGAAGGCCGTTTTGCAGCGCGTGACCGTGAACCTAAACGCGCGGTTACACTGTTACACGTCTTCAGTGTGGCCGCAGCAGGTTTGCGAGGCGGCTCGCTCTAACAATGCCGCAATGCTCGGTGCCAGGCTGCAAGTCGCGATCGGTACCCAAGGAATTGGGCGTCACTTTCCACCGGTTAGTGCATCATTCCGCTGACAAGTATTGCTGTACATTGGTGTGCATTCATCCTTTGTTTGCAATCGCCGCCGTTTATAGGTTCCCAAGCGATGGAGAACGCCGCAAACAGTGGGCGAACGCCGTGCGGCTACCGGACTGGAAAGTACCCAAGTTTGCGTTGCAGTTTCACTGGCAATCCCAGAGATGACTAGTCAATTAAACGGCCGTTCTATATATATAGGTAAGCAGTACTTCATGCAGATTTCACGCTAAAAAATTGTGGAATGTTTTTACCGTTGTTCGCGTGCCTTCGATAGAATTTTTTGCGAAGGAGGAGGAGGAGGAGGCAAAACGTTTTATTGAGTAAAAAAAATGAGAGGGTGGGTGGCGTCAATAAACTTTTTTTCGCCAAGTTTTAACTTGTCTCAGTGTCAATAAATTCAAGGTGATATCAGTTGAAAACGTTCATACACTAACCTCGCAGTATGAAGCGTTGAAAAGCGAAATCCAGAGCGAGACCACAAAAAGATCCAGATCCAGCACTCTTCCAGTCAACAGACGGACACCTACTAAGGTAATAGGACGATGGAATTATATCAACTGGGAATCTACCTTGTAACAGTTGCAAAGGCACTGCCGCGCATTGCCGGCCTAGCAAACTATATATTGCAGCGGCGATAACCAAAAAATTGAGTTGCGAATCGTTCGGTTGCAAGTCGCCTACGTACTGCACACCGTGTATCACTTCCCGAAAATCTACCTGACGGGTGTCCGCGCGTACGACGGGACGGCGCGTTCACGATATCTGCACTTCAATAGGCGCGTCGTGATCGCGACCGGAGCAAAAGCTTGACGCGGTACAAGGTGCACTTGCAAGTAGAAATTAAATGACATATTCACATCGGCGCAGCTGTCGCAACTCGCAGCATCCTTTTCGAGTTCCGCAAGACCACAGCGCAGCAAAGCGAAGCAGCAATCTTTGCAATCGGACGACAAGGCAGGCGCTGCCTTTCCTCCATGACTGGCGAACAGCGGGCGGGCTGTTGCTAGGACGCCGTTGCTAACGCGACTTCAAATGGCCGCCGAAAACACGTGACTTCCTCCACACTTTTGCCAATGCGCGGGGATAGCTGGGGGCCTCTCCTAAGCTTTTTTTTCCTCCATGCGCAGCGCTAATCCCGCAAACGCCGCGGAGAAGCGGCGGCAGGCGGCGCAGCGATCGCGAATCTCGAGGCGTATACGTGGCACCATCCGGTGGCCGTTTATTACACAACTAACATATAGTAGGGACAACGACGGTGCGTTCTGTGACGGTGCGGACTACGGACGTCAACGCGGGCAACGCGGGTGACATCGTGAGTTAGTGAAATGCTCTGCATTTAAAATGTTCCAATTATCGTCGCAACACCCTGTATGAGCGCATTTGCCGCTTTCAACTTCACATTCTTAGAAAGTTCTGAGCAGCCCCGTGATTTTTTTTTAACATACGCGAGGCGATATTTGCAAGCGCGGCGCTGAGAGAAGCGGCGAAATTCCGAGGGAAAGGTGGAAACATGGAGGAAAAAAAAGCTTAGGAGAGGCCCCCAGCTATCCCCGCGCATTGGCAAAAGTGTGGAGGAAGTCACGTGTTTTCGGCGGCCATTGGAAGTCGCGTTAGCAACGGCGTCCTAGCAACAACCCGCCCGCCGTTCGCCAGTCATGGAGGAAAGGCAGCGCCTGCCTTGTCGTCCGATTACGAAGATTGCTGCTTCGCTTTGCTGCGCTGTGGTCTTGCGGAACTCGAAAAGGATGCTGCGAGTTGCGACAGCTGCGCCGATGTGAATGTCATTTAATTTCTACTTGCAAGTGCACCTTGTACCGCGTCAAGCTTTTGCTCCGGTCGCGATCACGACGCGCCTATTGAAGTGCAGATATCGTGAACGCGCCGTCCCGTCGTACGCGCGGACACCCGTCAGGTAGATTTTCGGGAAGTGATACACGGTGTGCAGTACGTAGGCGACTTGCAACCGAACGATTCGCAACTCAATTTTTTGGTTATCGCCGCTGCAATATATAGTTTGCTAGGCCAGCAATGCGCGGCAGTGCCTTTGCAACTGTTACAAGGTAGATTCCCAGTTGATATAATTCCATCGTCCTATTACCTTAGTAGGTGTCCGTCTGTTGACTGGAAGAGTGCTGGATCTGGAATCTGGATCTTTTTGTGGTCTCGCTCTGGATTTCGCTTTTCAACGCTTCATACTGCGAGGTTAGTGTATGAACGTTTTCAACTGATATCACCTTGAATTTATTGACACTGAGACAAGTTGAAACTTGGCGAAAAAAAGTTTATTGACGCCACCCACCCTCTCATTTTTTTTACTCAATAAAACGTTTTGCCTCCTCCTCCTCCTCCTCCTTTGCAAAAAATTCTATCGAAGGCACGTGAACAACGGTAAAAACATTCCACAATTTTTTAGCGTGAAATCTGCATGAAGTACTGCTTACCTATATATATAGAACGGCCGTTTAATTGACTAGTCATCTCTGGGATTGCCAGTGAAACTGCAACGCAAACTTGGGCACTTTCCAGTCCGGTAGCCGCACGGCGTTCGCCCACTGTTTGCGGCGTTCTCCATCGCTTGGGAACCTATAAACGGCTGCGATTGCAAACAAAGGATGAATGCACACCAATGTACAGCAATACTTGTCAGCGGAATGATGCACTAACCGGTGGAAAGTGACGCCCAATTCCTTGGGTACCGATCGCGACTTGCAGCCTGGCACCGAGCATTGCGGCATTGTTAGAGCGAGCCGCTTCGCAAACCTGCTGCGGCCACACTGAAGACGTGTAACAGTGTAACCGCGCGTTTAGGTTCACGGTCACGCGCTGCAAAACGGCCTTCTACCTGCCTATCAGCTGATTTCCGCCGGCTCGGCGCTGGCAGATGCAGACGACAAGAGAGGCGATACAGGACGGAGGAGGCGGAGAAGGTGCACCGAGAGAGAGAGGCAAAAAGAGTCCGCCAATGGCATGGAGGGCCAATGGTCCGCCATTCGACTTACAGAAATGGCGTTTCCGGCTGCGCTGGGTGTGACGTCAGGGCCTCTCCTAAGCTTTTCTTTCCTCCATGCCGGGCAATAAACACCTCCGAGCACAGCTGCTCGGGGGTCAGTCACCGTCACCACCAGCACGCTGCATGTCGTCTCTCGGCTGGAGGGTACCCCTACCCTCCCAGGTTCACGAACGCGGGACTAGATCGTGACACCAACCTCTTACAATGCCAATATCAAGTCTAAACGAGGCGACAATAAATAGAATTCACTTGTGCTGACATGTTCCAAGGTGACAGTGGTGATATGCTGCTGCCGTCGCCGACGCCCGCAAGAGCGGCCAAGAAGCGCGCCGAACCGCCTCCCCGGGTAGCTCTCGTTGGCGTTCGAGCGCTCTACCAAGACGCAGCGGTTCTTTTTAAGTACCCTAAACGTGCAGTTGCTTACAGACGTCACCATAACAAGTTGTTTAGTGCGCGGAAAGGCAAAGAGAAGCGAAAGAGAACCAAAACACTGCATGACCACCTATCAGTTACGCAGCGCCTTTTTTTTCCTCCATGTTGCCCGGCCACACACAAGGTTGCCCACCGAGCCTGGTGGGGCCACTGAACTTAGCGGCCAACGAATATCAGGGATGGGGGGCGCCACACACTTGTCACACCCCTCACCCCCAAGTTTGTTTGTCCTACACAAACACCAAACAACACCTGTCACCCCGGCGAGTAACGGTTCGGCGGTCTCCGCTGTCTCTCACTCCGCCGGAGCACAGGTGTCGAAGCCGTTGTGGCAGCATTAGGTGCTGCCTGGGTCACACTCGCACCAGCTGTCGGCCTTGCAGGTGGCCCCGGGCTTGCAGGTGGCGCCACAGTTGTGCAAGTAGCACCAGCCCCTGGTGCTGTGCTGGCAGTGGTCGGTGTGGTTGGCTCCCCTGCCTGCTGGCTTCCTGAAGGGGCGGCTGGGGTCGCCAGGCGAGGCCTCACATGGTCAGCGTGCCGGTGCCACGCGGTCCCATCCGACATGCGAACGAGCTGTGACGATGCACTGGCAGGAGAGACCACGTGCCCGGCAGACCAGCGTGGACCAGGCCGGAAGTTCCTGGCGAAGACCGGAGTCCCAGACTCCGGCAAGGGCCCAGGACGGCAACCTCGGTCAGCCGCCAGCTTCTGCTTCAGCTGCTTCAGGAGCGCTGTGGACCGGAGGTCTGGGTGTAACACGTCCAACGGTGTCTTCACCATCCGGCCCAACAGCAGCTCACAGGGGGCACGGCCCGTGACGTCGTGGGGTGTGGTCCGGTACTGGAAGAGGAACCGGGCAACCTGTGTCCGGAAATCCCCAGCCTGGCTCTTTTTCAGCTTGTCTTTCACCGTTTGCACCACCCGCTCGGCAGCACCATTCGACGCAGGGTGGTACGGCGGAACCATCATCCGACGGATTCCGTTCTTCGTCAGCCAGGCCAGGTACTCCTCGCTGGCGAAAGCGGGACCGTTGTCGGACACGATGACGTCCGGCAACCCCTGGGCTGCGAAGACTTGCCGCAGCGCCGCAATGGTTGCTCCTGCCGAGGGAGTGGTGACTGGCAGTACTTCCACCCACTTGGAGAAGGCGTCCACCACCACCAGGAAGTAGTGGCCCTTGAAGGGGCCCCCGAAGTCCACGTGCAGGCGGGACCAGGGTCTCTCCGGGAACGGCCAGGGGGTGATCTCCACATGGCGCGAGGCTCGCTGGTTCCCCTGGCAGACTTGGCAGCTCTGCACCATGTGAGCAATGTCCTGGTCCAGGCCAGGCCACCAAACGTGGGACCGGGCCACCATCTTGGTCTTCTCCACGCCTGGATGACCCGCGTGCAGCAACTGCAGGACCCTGGACCGCAGGCTCTGCGGAATCACCACCCTGGAGCCCCACAGCAGGCAGCCCTGCTGCAGGCTCAGCTCGCCGGCTTTGTGGCTGTACGTGCGCTCAGCCAACTCCTCTCCTCGGGACACCGCCTTGACCACCTGCGACAGGACTGGGTCCCGGCTGGTCGCCTGCGACACTGCCGACCTGGACAGCACCTCCGGGTAAGCGTGCTCCAGCATGAACACTTCGGCAGGTTCAGGAACTGCAGCAGGCACCTCCGGCAGGGGCAGTCGGCTCAGGGCGTCAGCAGGTGCCAGGTCCTTTCCCGGACGGTAGACCAGCCGGTAGCTGTAGGCCGCGAGCCTCAAGGCCCAGCGCACCACTCTAGGCGATGCCTGCACTGGAACCGCCTTGTCAGGCCCCAGCAGTCCCAGCAGCGGCTTGTGGTCCGTGACCGCCTCAAACCTCCGGCCCCACAGGTACTGGTGGAAGCGCTCGACCCCGAACATGAGGGCCAGGCCTTCTTTGTCCAGCTGGCTGTAACGCTGCTCTGCCGCATGAAGCCGACGGGACGCAAACGATACAGGGCGTTCCTGGCCATCCTTCTCCCGGTGGGCCAGGACGGCTCCCACGCCGTACGGTGACGCATCTACGGTCAGGACGACAGGCTTGGCCGGATCGAAGTGCACCAGCACCGGAGCCTTGGTGATGAGCTCCTTGCTGCGCTGGAAGGCCAAGTCCTGCTCCTTCTCCCAGGCCCACTGCTGTCCATCTCGAAGCAGAAGATGCAGCGGCTGCAGATGCGATGACAGGTTCGGCAGGAAGCTCCTGTAGAAGTTTACCAGGCCCAGGTAGCTCTGCAGCTCCTTCTTGTTCTGGGGCTTGGGCGCCTTGAGCACCGCCTCAACCTTGCGGGGCGCCGGGGCTAGGCCTGCCTGGGAAATGATATGGCCCAGGTACTCAACGCTGGGGGCCAAGAACACGCACTTCTCCAGCTTGAGCTTCAGCCCGGCATCCTGCAGTCGTGCCAGGACGTTGTGTAGGTTCTGCAGGTGGTCTTCGTCGTCGGTACCGGTCACCAGGATGTCGTCCAAGTACACCGCCACGTGCCTCATGCCCCTGAACAGGTTGTCCATCTCTCTCTGGAAAATGGCAGGAGCTGAGGCCACGCCGAACGGTAGGCGCGTGTACTGGAAGAGTCCCAGCGTTGTCGAAATGGTGACATACTTCCGGGACGACTCCTGGAGCACCAGCTGCTGGTACGCATCTCTGAGGTCGAGCTTGGTGAACTTCTGTCCCCCGGACAGTGCCGACCAGAGATCTTCAATGCGTGGCAGCGGGTACTTCTCGACCGTAGCGACGGGGTTGATGGTGACCTTGAAGTCCCCGCAGATTCTTACACTGCCGTCTTGCTTCAGGACTGGCACGATGGGAGCAGCCCACTCCGAAGATTTGACGGGCACCAGGATCTCGTCTCGCTGCAGCCGTTGCAGCTCCTGGGTGACCCCGTCCTTCAAGGCGAATGGCAGCGGGCGCGGCTTGAAAAACCGGGGCTTGGCTCCCTCTGGAACATGAATGCTTGCCGCCGTGCCGGTGAATGTGCCCACCCCGGGCTGGAACAGGGCCTCGAACTTGGTCAGGAGGCCGGGGACGTCTGCCACTGCATGCACTGCTTCCTGGTACTCCGGCAGCCTCACGCCCAACGCCTGGATCCAGTTCCGGCCCAGCAGCGTCGGTGACGGCCCCTTGGTCAGGTACAGGGGAAGGGTGGCCTCCCTGTCGCCAAGGCGGACGCTGACCTGGGCTTGACCCTCGACTTGGGCGAGCTGTCCGGAGTAGCTGCGCAGCATGACGCCCGACGCCTCGACGGACACGCCAGGAAAGGTGCGCTTGAAGGCTTTCCCGGCCATGACCGACACACTGGCCCCTGTGTCCAGCTCCATGGAGATGGGGCGCCCGCAGACTTCGACGGTCAGCATGTATGGTGGCACCGACGGATGCACTGTGCCCGCATGCCCCATGTCGAAAATCTGCGGGTCTTCGGCCACGACGTGAAGCCTAGCCGCTGCACCCGAAGCTGCTGCCGCACGCCCCCGCCGCCTACCCTTGCGCCGACTCCCTCGGCCGCGGGCTGGCGCGGAACCTGTGCTCGGCGCCGGCTGCTGCTTCCGTCCGTCCGCCGTCGTCCCCCCTTGGCACGCCCGAGCAATGTGCCCAGTTCTTCCGCACGCAAAGCACTCCGCTTGCGCGAACTGGCACTGGGATGGGGGGTGGTCACCACCGCAGCGAACGCACCTGCCATGCCGTGCCGCCATCTTGTTCACCGCCGCCTCCGCCGACGGTGCGCCGGCCGCACACGCTATCTCGCCCGCGTCCTTGGCCGCAGCTTCCATCGCCAGCGCTGCCTTCACGGCGTCGTCCAGCGAGGGGTCGGGAAGCTCCAGGAGTCGCGTCTGCATGGCGGGGTCGTTGATGCCGCAGACGAAACGGTCCCGGAGCAGCGAGTCGAGCTGCTCCCCGAAGGCGCAGCCGCTCGCCAACCCTCGCAGCGCTGCGACGAACTGCCCGAGCGTCTCTCCGTCTCGGCGGCTCCGGTTATTGAAGCGAAAACGCTCCATTAGCGTCGACGGAGCCGGGCTGTAGTGCGAGCGTAGCGTCGCGAGCAGCTCACCCAGCGACTTCTCGTGCGGCGTGGCCGGCTTGAGCAGGTCGAGCAGGAGAGCGAAGACGCGGGTCCCGCAGCTGGCCAGGAAGATGTCGCGCTGTTTTGCCTCGGGTGTGTCGTTCGCCCGGAAAAACACGCCGACTTGCTCCTCGTAGACCGGCCAGGCGGACCCTTCACCCTCGAACGGCTCGAGCCTCCCGTACAGCGGCATGGCGTAATGGCGGCTGGCTTGAGGAGGCGGTGTCTCGGCGTTCTCGGTGGCGGCGTTCACGGTGGCTTCGGCCGCTCCGCGGGCTTCTTCCCTCGTCGCCAGTGTCAGTGGCGACGGATCCCATCCTCGTCGCCAGTGTCACGATCTAGTCCCGCGTTCGTGAACCTGGGAGGGTAGGGGTACCCTCCAGCCGAGAGACGACATGCAGCGTGCTGGTGGTGACGGTGACTGACCCCCGAGCAGCTGTGCTCGGAGGTGTTTATTGCCCGGCCACACACAAGGTTGCCCACCGAGCCTGGTGGGGCCACTGAACTTAGCGGCCAACGAATATCAGGGATGGGGGGCGCCACACACTTGTCACAGTTGGTGCGTTTTGCAGAGCAGACAACAAATGCGGCTTTGCTTCGAATATGTACATCGTAGAAAAATATGTTTCGGGGATGTGACAACCCAATAGCTGGCAATAACTTGTGCCTTTTATGGGAATATAAGCCACGCCAAAATGTTAAGTACACTCAAAGGCTGTGCGTTGTCAAATATGTGCCTAATCAAGTTTAGCCCCAACCACATGGAGCGATTTTGCAAGCGACTTGGGGAGCGACGCGACTAGCGACGAACTACTTTTCGCCGCGGACCAAGTCGCTCATCGAATCGCTCGGTTCTGGGTCGCCAGAAACAGTCGCTCGCCTCCCGGAAGTGGCCTCAGCGACTAGCCAATAGGAGAGCCCCTACGTAAGCACGCAACCTCCGGTTTTCGAAGAGAACGGGGGGGGGGGGGAGATTCGCGCAGACGGCGTTTGCGATGCAGCGGCAAAGAAAGCTTTGCATGGCAAAGCTTGCGTACACGCTGAAGCAGAAGCAAGAAGGCTCCCGCACACACTGGGTGAGACCCGTGTGGGAAAAACGATGTCAAGAAAGCGAATTCTTCACGGCGTTCATGTTGGAGCCAAGAAACGAGGCACAGAAGGAAAAGTGTGCGCGATCGCTAACCCAAACCAGTTTTAGAGATGCAATGAAGTGCAAAAAGCAAGGTAGAAAGGCGTAATACTGTTTAGTCATGCTTTTTATGACAAATGAACGAAAAAAATGTTTGCAAACAACCAGCGCACCAAGCGCGTTACTATGCGCAGTGCGGCAACATTGAAATCGCCATCCTCAGTCGCTCGAGCCGTCGCTGTCATGTGGTTGCCTCGGCGAGCGACTTCGGTTCGGCGACTGCGGATCCTAGTCGCGTCGCTCGTCGCATCGCTGGAAAAATCGCTTCATGTGGTTAGGGCTTTTTATAGCAAGCACCAAGGTAAAAGTTAATGAAACCACGGGAAAATGAATGGTCTGCAAGTCAGGAATAAATAGAATAGTCGTACGGGAATGAAAAAAAACCCAGTGCAGCTTCTGAAATGCTAAAGACGTTCGTTTAAGCAAGGTAGTATTCAGATTCAGACCAACAAGATGCGAAATGCACTGATATTGTGCAAGACATTGGGGGGGGGGGGGGGGGGGAGGAGGAGGGGGGCGCTCAACTATCGTTGTTTACAAATGCGGAGCGAAATCGACGAACGAACGTTTTAGTAATCACACACACACACACCAGCTGCGCGTTCACTTTTCGTTTCTTTTTCGCCTTCAACGAACGGATGATCACTCGGCGGACGCATTTTTTTAATACAGGGTAGGCAGTTCACAAGCTATACGAGGTGTCGTTGGAAGAGTGGAAGAGTTGATTGATTGATTGTAGGTTTTAACGCGCCGACGCAACGGAGGCGATGAGGCGCGCCGTAGTGCAGGGCTCCGGATTAATTTTGACCACCTGGAGATCCTTAACGTGCGCCGAAATCTTGTACACACGGGCTCGTGAAGAGTGTGGTATCTGATAAGGCTCTCTGATTTCGGTTTATGCTAGATTCTGCAGCCTCCCCGTGTCATATAACGATGTTTAGAAGAAGATTTTAGTCGCGGAAGTGGTTTACTCTATAAGCCCGTCTCCGCGCTTCTCGTGGAGGATAAGATGTAACAGATTTATCTTTGCGAGCGCTCACCTCGGAATAAGAGAACCCAGCATTAAAATTTGTCGTCGTGTGCTGACTACCGAGTATAATTTTGCATTAGCCATCGTACTTCTTTCGTAAAATGTTTGTGCCGCATTGGCTTGTTCAGGGTAGTGATCAATATAAGCGTAACTTGCGTGCTGTCAGGTATGATTGCTCCGCTAGATTATACAAGCGCACAAAGTCGATTTACATGATAGTGTGTATGGCCGCAACATGGCCATCGGAGGAAACACGGCTTACGGAGACACTGCCACTAAATTTCAGGGCAGCGGAATTGCAATCAGCTGCATGCATATGCCGGCTTCGGGACACCGGCCTCAGACACACACCTGGCGCTCATACAGACCGAATTTACCACACTAAGATCGCGTCATAAACGTTTATACTCTCGTAAACACACCACCCCTAGTAGCACAGAATGTTGCCCGAACATTTCCACAACGTTTCCCCTTAACGTTGCCAAAACGTGGCTAATGTCCGCTTTTTTTAACGTTAGTGCAATGTTTCCCAGAAACATTGCGTCAACATGATATTAGCATTGCTCCAACATGGGGGCAACGTTTTAAGGGTGTTGTTTTAATGTTTGGATAACGTTGTTTCTGACGTTCGTCAACGTTGCTACACTCTTGGAGCAACCTTCCAGCCACGTGCGGGACACATTTGAACAACGTTATGAGACGTTTTCTGATGACATTGCAGCAACTTTTCAGCTACATTTTCGCAACGTGCATACCACATTTAAGCATATCCCTGTACCATTCGGACGTTGTGATAACATTGCTACAATATTGCAGCAACTTTAGATCCACACTTTTAACATGAAGTTAGCATACAAAGAACGTTGCTGCAACGTTCAAGCAATGTTTTTATGAAGTTGCAATAACATTCCTACAATTGCGGTAACTTTCCAGCTATATTTTTCCAACGTGCGGGTAACATTTAGAAAACGTCGCTATCATGTTCAAGCGATGCTTCCTACAACGTTACCGCGACTTTACAGATACGTTTTTTCCCCACGAGGGCCGCATCCGCGCACTGTTGATATGACGTTCAAGCAATGTTTCTCTTACGAAGCGATGATATTGCAGCAATGTACAGGTAACTTACAGTTATATGTATCTAATATACATGCAACAATAACTAGATGAAAATATTATAGGTTAACTTTTTCCTAGACAGACGATTGTTGACTGCATGATAAGCGAGCACTTCACACCTCGTCCTCATAAACTCCTAAAAGGTATAAACTGGCATTTTAGACTGCATGTTCATACATTTGATCCCTACACTGACCAACACACACAATTAAGGCAGTCCGGCAAAATAATTAACAAACTAAGAAATGGCGGAATTTTAAAGCAAGGAACATGCCAGCTAGCGTAAATAACAACACTGACACTCTTTAAGATGAAAGAACATGTGCGTTTTATTTTACCATTAACAATCGATCCGAATACGTATTCTGTTAAAGCAATTGAATTTCGCAAGTACGCTGTTTCAGCCGTTGTCTTCGTTTTTCTCCTCCTGGGCTTGCTTGTTCTTCTGCCTTGACAAGTCAGTTTGATGACATACTTGACGGCCATGAACCCAGTAACATGGGGTTGTTACTGCCACGCTTCTGCGAAATGAAAAAAAGCTGTAGTTTAGGAGAAGTTGCAAAGTTGTTACAGCATAGACAATGTCTCACCTCTCAGAACAACAGGACTTTTGGCATACAATATGGCCTCATCAATTTTCTTGTACTGGCACTTCAAATGAGGTTTGACTGCCATTCCTGGAAAACAAACAAAATGGCATTGCTCTAACACACAGGGTGCTCAGAAGCTCACCTGCAGTTTGGATGACGCTTGCTGCCAGATGAGCTTATTCGTGTGTCAATGTTGTGGTGCTGGTAAATCATAAGGTATTTCTGAAACAAAACAGAGTGTATAGAAGTGGTTCAGAAAACTGAAGTGAAGCAAATTTTAGCTAATAGAGAAAATCTTACCTTTAGGAAGGAATATTATAGCAAAACAGGCCTCTTCACTTTTCACTTTGTCTTGCTTGTTTAACTTTTTCTAATGCCCGGGCCAACTTTATGACGCACATCGCTTGAGTTGGTTTCTCAAGCATCCCTGGAAAACAGACAAGGACAAAATACTGAATTATATAAAATACCTTACAGCTTTCTTTCCAGGCCATTGAGTAATTAAGTGAAAAGTCTTCGATCAGACAGCTTGCCAGAGAATTTTCAATTAACAAGAGAAGCCAACCAACTGATGACGACGTGGTACGTCGGCAATCATTGAAAGAGGACGATAATTACCTCAATGGCCATAAACATAAAAACGCAACGAACAAAAATTAGTAAACAGGCAAATGTAAAGAAGGGAAACATTACATGCACAACTAGATGAAATTACAACCGTGTATTTTCTTGGTTGCCTAATTTTACCTTTTGCTCTCGAAAAATGTGCTAAAAACTGGCTTGAGCTGTTTTATTTTCTTATTTTTATTTATTTTTGATCATTTTATTTATTTATTTTTATTTGTCATTTATTTTCTTTATAGTTATAAGCATCCGACGTAGACCAGCCTTTCACATGGAAAATATGTGAATACTACAAAGACGTCAGGTATTGTTTTACATCGTAAGATGGTTCGCATAAGCAGCTGATAACATATGGCTTAACTGCAACGCTAAATTGTGTTCCGTTACAGCATGCCGCCGAAACTCGCGTGAAATTAAACATAACAAAGTTATATTTATTAGTTGTATTTTTCGCGTTCGTGAGCAGCTGCGGCGAGAAGTAAATTAAAAGCCAATCGTACATATCAAGGTTCTTGCAGAACATATATACATTCGATTTCAGCATCATAACAAAAAATCTACTACTGAGCGCCCACCTGATTTCTCATTATACTCTTTCCATAAAATTTAAGTGAATACGTGTTCCTCTTTTACAACCGTACGCATTCACAAAAGCAAGGATATGCTTAGAAGTTAGAAACGGGAGGGCAATCTTGTTCCCGCTCTTTTACGAATTAAGTAAACTGCATTCGAAATTGAACGAGGTGAGCTCAGAAAATCGAGCGCTTACCTTCACTGGTCGGTTGCTATGAACTTTCCGGCCCGCAAATATTCGTCGTAACATGCGGCCACACAACAATATTTCGTATGACATGGTTCCTTCTCCATTCCGTTTGATTGTCACTATGGCTGCTCCTTTCTGAAAAAAGCGCGCGCATTTCGTCTACTCTTCCCAACCCACCGCCGGCTGCCAGTCGCAAAGGAGCATGAGGGGAGGACCCCTCTGCGAGGGGCGCGCACGTGTGCGCGTATGAGAGGAGGGTAGGACGCTGGCCAAGGACGAAAGCCTTTTCTTTCGGTCTTTTTTTTTTTTTTTTTGGCCATCCCCCACTTCGCGCTCGGCTGCTGAAACTTCCTTCGCGACACACAGAAGGGACGGGACGGGACGGAGCGTCGACGAAAACAAAAAATAAGGCATGCAGGAAGAAAGGAATGCGCGAGACAGCGTGCCTGATTCCCAGCTGAAGTCTCGGAAAAAGGCGGGGTTCCGAGAACGCCTGGCGCCCTGCTGTATTTCGTTTCGCGCCAAGCAGAACGCGACAAGTGTTCGATGCATTGGAACCTCTTACGAATAAAAATTACACCAGGAAAAATCTGAAGATAGTGTGTGCAATGCTATTGGAAGGGAACAAGAGCAAAAATTTTCAGGTTACTTGGAAGGTTCGTTTGTATAATGAGAAAAGATCCTTGAAATAGGCCAATGAGCTTTCGTACAGGCAGTATCTCCTGGAAAATGGGTGTCACACCAGGGTTAGGTCTTTGTTTTGTTTTATTGTTTCATATATGTTACAATATCATGGTGCTCTGACTTTGGCGCTCGAGGTAGGTGAAATGTCTATGGGGAAGTTGAAATATAAAACAGCCCACTTCATGTTGTCTATTTCAAACAAAGGTGCAAGGTGTGGACTAGTTGGAACGTTCGCTGATCAGAGGGGCTATAACAGTGACTAAATGTCACAAGAAGGGGCAATTTAAAGTACATGAACTTTGGGCTTTAATCTATTTCATAAATCAACCGTAATTACTGCGGCAATGTATATATGAAGGGAAAACACACGATTGTAATTAGCTGGCGACATGTATACGGCTCGCACACCCATATGATGCACAGAAATTTATATAGCTTGCATATAAAATTTCTCCAGTAAATTAATTTTTTCGAGCAATTATGAGGATCCAGCAACAAGGCAATGTTTGAGCCTTCTATCTAGATTATTTTTGTTTAAGGATATACAGGCGGCAACATAAAACAACCCGGCCATGCATGCTTTAAAGGGGCCATAAATAGGCTTCCGAAGGTCGCCATTGTATACCGCGCAATCGCTAGAATACCCATTCACGGCAACATTTACCAAATATTACACCTATTACACCTAACGAATAAAAACATGAAGCAAAAATTTGGTGTCAGTACTCCTTTAAGAGAGAAAGTTAACAGTGCGAGTCGCTTGTGAAAACTTAGCAAAATGGAACTGGAAATTTTCCTTGTCGATGCACGATTACCTTTTTATAATGCAACCGTTTACTACCAAAGGAAGGCGCGCAATGTTTTAACAATAGGAAAGTAAAGTTGGGAAGTCATTTCTGGATGCTGTTTTCAGGCAGTTATGAAAGAAATGTGCGCGAACTTCTTAAAGATACGGCCAACACGTCGAATGAAAAACACGGCGTATTCCCGATCACTTTGTCTTTCCATATGGTGCACGTTTCCCAAAAGAACACATCTCCATTGTAAAGAGGCCGCGTTAAATTTCGGTATGATGTCATGGTGAAGTGAGCGGCTATGGAACGTAAAGGAAGCCAAGTCGGAGTAGATACCATTTGACGATGGCATAAAAAGCTATTTTCTTGTTGAAATTCCAGTTTGTTTATTTATTCAGCAAATAATGATTGCAAAATAACACACGGCAATGAAACCCAAGTTCTCATTCGTGCCTCACGACGTCGAAATGCTGCGCCGTCCGTTTCACGCGCGCGTTGGGTTAATTAGCAGGCGCTGTGCATTTGGTCAGTTTCCTGGATATATGCGGCATGCACATGGACAAAAACGCACCCGAGTGGCATTTGTAAAAGACTCACGAAAACAGCCCGATAGTTGGCCATACGTGACAACGCACAGTTGAGGGTGAAAGCTGCGCGGCTTTATCGGTGCTCAGCAGCTGTGTTTTGCTCTTTAAGTTTAATGATGTGTTAAAATCGCCCTAAAACATCTGATTTGACTGATTATGAGGTTTCATGCGCCGACGCTACACAGGCGATGAGGCACACCGTAGTAGAGGGCTCCGAATTAATTTTGACTACCAGGGGATCTAATTAACGTGCACCGAAATCCCGAACACACGGGCATTTCCGCTTCTCGCCTCCCCCCCCCCCCCCCCCCACACACACACACACACACACACACAAAAAGCGGCTGCCGCGGCCTGCAATCGAGCCCGCGTCCTCGGGCTCAATCCTTGGACTCAGCGCTAGCACAACAGCCACTGTGGTGGGTTTCTAGAATAACTAAATCACACTATAAGATGAGACAATCGGTATACCAATTGCATGAGCGACACGGCCTGCGGGGGCTGGTGCGAACCGTTGAGCGCACGGATGTTCCAATAAGAGCGCATTCGCAAAATGGAAAAGTTGGTTTCGTACATCAGTGAAATTCTGCTTAAAACACGTCATTATTTGGGTGTCATTTACACGGATCTAAGTTGATTTACGCTGCAGGTATTGATTTTTCAGAGCGTGACTGTCGTACCTATATAATTTGATTGGCTTTTTACTAGGTGTGGCACAGCGACGTTTCATTGCACACGTTCACAAATTTCGCGGGGACTGGACTTCACGGAAACGCGTCCATAGCCAACAAAAGCGGCCGCTTAGAGTTATTGTAAGTCCAATCTGTCCTCAAGAAACTCATGTGTCAGATGCACGCCGCCAAGAAATTTTTGCGTGTATACGTCGTATGCGTATATACCTTTAGGAAAAGTGAATGAAAAAAAAAAAAAAACGGGTATAGAAATAAGGTGCTTCGTTGTTGAGTCATATCTTCAAATTATTGTGGGCACCTCACCGTAAAAAAGTAAAAATTTGTTCATCAACTCCATAAGAAAAGTGCGACTAGCACGACGAGTATAAAAAAGTCATGATTGCTTTTGAAAGTGACTGTTTTTGAGCGATATTACGAAGGCTGAAGTTCAAATGGGACATATAAATGGAGCAGGGATAAGCAACAAGTAGGGGGCGAGGGGGAACACAAACTTCTTGTTATTGCATGTTTACTGATGAAAACAAATAACGCGCTGCAAAGATTGGCTTAAACTGAGCTTGCTATTCCGTAAAACTAAGAGGAAACATGTAGAATACAGATACAGTAATCCCTCGTTATAGCGAAGTCAGCAAGACGGCGAAAAATTTCGTTATAAGCGGTATATTGATATAAGCAACCACTCGAGAAAAGCTAAACCAGTTTAGCTTATTACACGCAACAGCTGCGAGGAATCAAACCATAATGTATTCACTGAAGCAAAACGTTATTCAGAGTAAGCTGTGGTGGCTGTTTCATGTTCTTGCTGGGCGAGAGCAACCCCTGCTACAATTTGACCATTTGACCAAGCAATGCAGGAGGCTATGGTCGCCGCCCACAAAAATTGGCAGTGGCAGTGCCCCTTTTATAGGGGGCGTGCGGGCGTCACGAAACGCTATACGAGAGTTTTGCGCTGAAAAGCGCCGCAGATGCCGTGGCTCGAGACGGAGGTTGTTTGTTGAGCTCAAAAATAAATAAATAGTAATAATAAAAAGATTAACCGCTCATTGGGCGTACAAAGCACAATCATGAAAACTGATCGGTTTCGCATTAAGGGCATTGCATGATCACTGGGAATTGTTTTCCCGAGTTGTGCAGCCGTGAAGTTTGCAACACAAGAGTTCTTCGGCGCCTCGTTGTCGGCGACACTGCTAATTCTACGGTTCGATTGCCAGTGTTCGCGCACCGTCGTGTCCACGCCCTTGACCAATGTGTTGCGACGAAGTTCAATGACCCTACCACGCATTTGGACCGTTTGCCCAAAATGGGGATCACCCGAATCGAGCATGACCGGCTCGAGAAAACCGCCGGCGAAGTACCAGCTTGTGTTGACCTGCCATGTTGACAGCCTGACTCGCCACTGGGTCACCGCGGCACGGCGACGCCTCCGCTCGCCACTTTCTTCTGGCGCTTCGAGTAATGCGGCCTAAAATGCATCCGTTTGGGTTGGGACCAGAATAAATTTCGAATGAAGCGATATTTCGAATAAAGCGATTTTGTTATAACGAGTGACTACTGTATTTATATTTATTGGACGTAGTTTTTCGATGATTATAATAATTACGCCTGCGTGACTAATAATAGAAGTTCGATTTCTTACACGTGGAGGAAATCGCCGCGGGCCCATGTGCAACACAAAGAAATGCCACTGCCAACACGATCATTGCGGGGTAATTTGCGGATGACGCGAGCTCACGCACGACACTGATAACTTAGTGAGGCTAGAAAGTATTGGCTATGATCGGGAATCTGCCTGCCTGACCTGTTAAAATTCTGTTCTCCAACGTAAACGAAGCCTGTTAGTGTATTTTTTTAGCTTTACAAAATGATACAGCAATAAATGAGTGTTTTTGTAAGTTTTTCCTGAACAAAAAAATATTTTGTTCGCGCTCAACCTTCAATCGAAGGTGCCATATTTGTGGTATATTTTCATTAACACCAAGAACGGCGATGAGATTTACCCGCTTAATAAAAAATGAAATAAAAACGAATTTCATTCATGGAACAGCCGGCGGCCATCTTGAAAAAAATGACCGTCTTAGAACGGTGCAGCACCTGGCTTGTAACGCACGATGCGCGGAATGGCGGTATTATTTTATTCGAGGCTGCATCCACTCTAAGATAATATTGTGTGATCATCCAACAAATGAGGGACTAAAATAAACGGATCTGCCGCCGAGTTTGGCTACGCCATCCGTCGGACCGGCACCACGCGTTTCTTTCGTTTTGAGAAACGTTCAAACGTTCACGGTTCCTTTAAGATTTCATGGGGGAATCTACACGCTCAGCGTGACACTTCTCCACATGCATTTCTGCAGTTTTTCGAGAGCTGTGTTTCTAAATGATCACACATCGATGTAGGGTTTTTGCGGTCTGCCTCTGAACCCAGCAAACCACGAAAGTCCATAGGATATCCACAAATGGTCACAATATCCAATGTCATTTCAGGACATTAATTGTCCATACAATATGTTTCACCCAAGAACATCTGCTTGTGGACATCCATGCGATATCACTGCAAGTGTGTTATAACATCATTACGCGATATCACTAGGACGTCCACAAATTTACATTTTTCCTTGCACTGAGAATTCGCATTCATAGCGTGGTGTACATAAAGGGGCCCCAGCCACACAAAGTGTGTCTTAGTTCAAATCTCCCCTCATCCCCGTCTTTCCAGCTCCAAAATATTTTCTGGCCTGTTTGTAACTCATATTTTAAATGAAGAGCGGGTAGTTATTTGATTTGGAATTTGAGCGAAATCTGGTTTACCCTTATGTTTGATTCGCGAATCGGATTCTATATTTTAGGCTGCTTGATTTATGTGGATGAAGAACAAGTGGGACTGTTGATTTTCTCATTCAGTTGTAGGTGAGCACTGGTACGGAGGCTGCAGTACGGAGCCAGTTACGGAGCCTGCTGAGTAGGCAGGATTCTTGTCACCCAAATTTGATGCTTGGGATGCGAGCGGGTGCATTGCATGATGCAACCCACGCGTATGGGTATTGCTTGTTTGGTTCTTGCGCGATGGAGTGGCGGGCCTCGTCCAGTCTTGTAACGTCGGGGGAGATGAGGGTGACGCCGAGTAATTTTGCAGCGTTTTACTGCATCGTGAATAGCCTCGTGGCGTAAGCGGTCGAAGGCTTTGCGAATGTTCAAAAGGACGACAAAGGCCTCGGTTTTTGGTAGCCTTCGCGTTTTCTAGTGCAGAGACAAGGTCGGCAATTGAATCCAATGGCACTGCGCTGGCGAGGAAAACCCGTCTGCGGCCCAGGGTTCAAGTTGCAGATTCGTGCATACTTGTAATTCGAGGCGTGCGAGCGCCATGGATTCGAGAATTTTGGAGGCAACGCTCGTGAATGAAATAGGACGAAAAGAGGAGAAAAGTTTGGGAGATTTGTTCTTTTTTAGGATGGGAGGGACAAGTAGGAGGCCAAATTGAGCAGGGAGGGTGCCGGAAGACAAGTGGAAGTTGCAAAGTCAAGAAGGCGCGAGTGCTGCCTCTCGGCTACGGGCGCACTTTTCCTTTTTGCATTTTGAATGACCCGCACGAGCTCGGCCGCCATGAAAGGAGCTTCAAAAGCCGTGCTCAGGGCGAAGGAGGGAGCCGGCGCGGGGGCGTCAGATTCTTCGTTTTGGGCTGCGGCAGGGTTTGCGCGAGAAGAGAAAGCTCGGCCACTTTTTTTCCCCTTGCGATGGAGCGGGCGAGGAGGGAGGGGGGGGGGGGGGGGGAGGTTGTATGTCGGGGCAGGTCGGGGTCGCGGAGATGGCGCGAAGCAAGTGCCGTGCAAGGAGGAAAGAATACTTTTCTTTCCTGCATGGGTGAGGCCCTCGTCCTGCAGTAGACAGCTGACGATGGGGATTTCATTTATGTGCGTGCGTGTGCGTGTAAGTGCCGTATTATATGCAGCTAAAGTACAGTAATTAAAGTACACGAGGCGATGGTACAGTGAACCAACATTTTCTAAACCAACCTAATCTAAAAACGTTGCAGTGAACTGTGGCTAAGACGTCCATTGGGCATAACCATTTGAACTTTTATAGGCGACGTAATTTCTCCAAAACATGGGTTAGTGTGGTGTTTCACATAATAAATAAATGGAAAGCTGCTATACATTCAACATTCCTCAATATTGCGACAACCTAGATAAACATGTACACAGACAATGTTAATTTGAAGGTTTTTCGTGAGCATTGCTAAATATGTAGAAACTGTACGTACGCGTTGATCACTTTTAACCACACTCCCGAAATTAACGTATCCTGTAACTATATCGCAAACATTCAAGTGTGCTGTACGGGATCATTTGAATTTTTAGGCAGCTTATGTAACTCCACGTGAAATCGTTTATCATCATAAATATGACATTTGCCAACATTCGGCAACATTGCTGCAACGCGAAAAAAGCGTGTAAATGGCAGTTTCTCATGCGTTGTTTTTAAACGTTACATGAATGTATCCAACGTTGGCCCACATTTGGCAACATTGCTGCAACGCAAGAAAATGTGCATGTGGGCAACATTGCCAATGCGTTAAACGTTGCGTGAATGTTGTTGGATGCGTCCAACACTGATTTTACGTTGGCCCACATTTGGCAACATTGCTGGAACGTGAAAAAACGTGCATACGGGCAACGTTGCCCATCCGTTGTTTGTAAACGTTGCATGAATGTTTTTGAATGGGTCCAACGTTGGCCCACATTTGGCAACATTGCTGAAACGTGAAAAAATGTGCATACGGGCAACGTTGCGCATCCGTTGTTTGTAAACGTTGCGTGCATGTTGTTGAATGTCTCCAAAGTTAGCCCACATTTGGCAACATTGCTGTAACGTGAAAAAACGTGCATACGGGCAACATTGCCTATACGTTGTTTGTAAACGTTGCGTGCATGTTGTTGAATGTCTCCAACGTTGGCCCACATTTGGCAACATTGCTGCAACGTGAAAAATGTGCATACGGGCAACGTTGCCTATACGTTGTTTGTAAACGTTGCGGGAATGTTGCTGAATGTGTCCAATGTTGGCCCACATTCGGCAACATTGTCACCACGTTGTGTAACGTTGCCTAACGTTACACAACATTGGCAACACGGCAGAAACGTTGCGGCAACAATTTGTGCTACTAGGGACGCTGGCAAACAGAGTGCCTGCTCCACATTATTCCGTATTTAGAACGCGTAAAAATGGTAAATCGCAGTCTTTAGCGAGCCCCAAAAGCAACGGCGACAGGGGGGAGCGGGCCGGAGACTCCCGCGGCTGCTTTCGAAACGGGCCGGTAGGGGGATTTCAGTGGCGCCCCTACAGGCCGCGCTCGAGGCGTATACTGCAGCGCGCATGCCTGCTCAAGAGACCCCGTGACTCACCGCAGAGTGCGCGCACCGTCCTGCGCTTTTGTGGCTTTTGTTTTTTTCGTTTGTACGGGCGTATTGTCTTACTCCCGCGCGCCGCGCGCTCGCGCGTATTACGTTTCAATAAAGAAGATGGCAGCTTGACGGCCGCTCGTCGTTTCTTTCGGCTCCTCGCGAAGCTGCCGCATTCTGTGCTCTTCGCATTGTGGTCATGCTGCACACACCACAAAAACTAACAGGTTATGGGCCCAGGACGGTGCATCGACCATCATTGGCGAAGAACTGCAACGGACTGCTTTGTGATGAGCTGCGAAAGTTTCGACCATGAAGAAGAGTGAACAGTCAAGCCACACCCATTTCTCTGCTTCATGTGCTACAGTCCACGGAAGAAGTTCCAGCGACAAGCGTGTGGGGTGGTGAAAGTGTCGGGACGAAGGGACTGACGAACGGTGTGTGCCTAATCACGAAGAGTGTGAAACAGGGCGTGTGGTTTTCGTTAGAAGGACGAAACGTCATACGACACCTGCTTCACTGCTAACGCCACTCGAGCTGGTGCTTACACAAGGCGGCGGTCACAGTAAGTGGCGGAACGACGCGGCTGCGGAGAAACGAAACTGTCGGGAAGAAGGGACTGACATTGCGTTGTGCTCTGCAGTTGTGGCGTGAAAAAGAAGAGTATTAGAAGTAAAGGTTGTGCGTTTGCCGAACTAGGGGAAGACCATTTCTGTTTGGTATTCAGTTCAACATCAAAATGGCAGCATCAGACGAGTTCAGGCTACCAAAGTTGGCGGCGGACAACTACCATACCTGGTCTATAAGGGCAAGAGCCGCTCTCGTGCAGAAGGGATGCTGGGACGCCATCGAACCCGGTTATTCTGAGGAAATGACGGATAAAGAGAAGAAGGTAGACAACAAAGCATTGACCTTTCTATTCCTCGTCGTTGAGGACAATTACCTGGATGACATCGGCGAAAGTAAAACTGCGAGAGAAGCGTGGACGACGCTTGAGGAGATGCACTCGAAGTTTGGACTTCTGCATATACTCCAGCTAATGCGCGATTTCTTCAACGTAAGGATGAAGAAAGAAGAATCAATGCAGAGCTACCTGGGAAGACTCATGGAGCTGCACAGAAAACTGTCAAGTGCAGGACATGCATTCACCGACAGAGAAGTCGCCTTGGTGATGCTTATGGGGCTTCCAGCGTCGTACGAACCGCTCATTCTCAATTTGGAGCAGGACGAAGAGCAACTGAGCACGAAGGTAGTGAAGACGAGGCTGCTCATTGAAGAAAAAAGAAAGCTGCGTCGCAATGAAGAGAACGTCGACAACGACGACAGTCAGACTAGGGCGCTGGTCAGCAAAAGTTGTTCCACGTCCGACACCAAGCAGCAAAACAAGATGAGCTATCGGCCTGCTCATAAGAAAGACGACAAGATGCGCCAACGGACGTCAGGTGTCCAAAAGAAGAAGGTGCGATGCTTTGCTTGTGGCAAGATCGGTCATGTAGCGAGGGACTGCGACCAGTTTCCGGATGAAGAGAAGGACCAGCAAAAGAAGAGAAGTCTTCCACACGCAAAAATAGCAACGCATATGGCCTTATGTGCGAAGGACGAGGCAGCGTTACACCCCGGTGTATGGCACCTTGACAGCGGTGCTACTGATCACATGACATCCCAAAGGTCAAAGGTCACCGACTTCATGCCATGCGAATCAGCAGTGGAGACCGCAAATAGAGAGTCCATCAAAGTCGAAGGGAAAGGAAGAGTCGAGATTCAGCTGTCTGAGCAGTGCGGTGGGACAAACATCACGCTCGAAGATGTCCTGTATGTGCCTGCTTTGAACGGGAACCTCCTATCGGTTGGAAGGATTGAGGAGCGAGGGTTGCAAGTTACGTTCGCTGCCGGCAAAGCCTTCGTTTCCAAAGACAACGGAGAAGTAGTCCTTACTGCAACGAAGCAAGGGAGACTGTACACCGTGAAAGAAGCAAAGGTGTCGTCGAGGCTCGCCAAAGCAAAGGACACATCTCTTTGGCATCGGCGGCTGGGCCATTTGCATCAGGATGCTGTTCGTAGCCTCTGCGGAACCGGCAAAGATCACATGGAGGATCATTGCGACGTTTGTCGCCTAGGAAAGCTGAGAAGAAAAAGCTTCCCGAAGGGAGAAGCAACTCGGGCAACAGCGCCATTGGAGCTGATTCATTCAGATGTCGTCGGTAAAATCGTGCCGACATCCAAGGGCGGCTCAAGTTATTTCGTAACCTTCACTGACGACTACTCACGGTACACCGTTGTGTATCCTATGAAGGCGAAAAGCGAAGTGCTTCAGAGGTTCGAAGAGTACAGATGCATGGCGGAAAACTTTCACGACAGAAAAGTGAAGGTTTTACGTAGTGACAACGGGGGAGAGTACACCAGCACTGACTTCAGGGAGTACTTGACTGAGCATGGCATCAAGCACCAACTAACCATCCCTGGCACACCTGAGCAGAATGGAGTTGCTGAAAGGATGAATCAGACACTGCTAGACATGACAAGGTGCCTCCTCATTGAGTCAGGTGTCCCCAGTGAGCTTTGGGCTGACGCCGTTGTCACTGCAAGCCGTATAAGAAACAAATGTCCATCCAAAGCGATTGAAGGAAAGTCGCCGAAAGCTTTGTGGACAGGGGGAGAAGTGAAGCTGGACGGCCTCAGGGTGTTTGGATGCAGAGTATGGAGCGTGCGAGGCAGGCTGCGGAAGAAGGGCAAATTGGATCCGAAAGCAGAGGAGTGCGTTCTGGTCGGCTACCCAGAAGGGGTGAAAGGCTACAAGCTGTGGAATTTCGAAGAAGACCACTTCTTCGTTAGCAGGGACGTCTCTTTTGACGAGGATTGCTTCCCATGCAAGCATGCACAAGCTGCGACCACCGGCCCTAAGGTTTGCGACAGCACTGATGTACCAGTAATGTTTCAAGTTGAAGCAGGCTCAGATGACCCACAGGACGCTGATAGTGCTGACCATAGCGATAGCGATGACCGAAACGACCGTGCAGCCGTTTCATCAGACGAAAACGAGCAAGCTACGCAACAACCGTCCAACGCCACAGATGACAGTACTCTGGCACCGAGACGCTCTGAGAGACTTGCAAACAAAGAAATACGTTCAAGAGAATGCCCCGGGTGCTGTGTAGCCAGGCACAGCTTGAAAGACCCAGAGACGCTTCAGGAAGCTTTGGCTGCTCCAGACAAGGAAGAGTGGAAAGCAGCCATGAAGAGCGAACTGGACAGCCTGAAGGCATCAGAAACATGGGAGCTTGTGCCACGACCAAAGGGAAGACAAGTCGTGAAATGCAAGTGGGTATTCCGTAAGAAGTATCACGCCAATGGTGACTTGGAGCGGTACAAGGCACGCTTGGTAGCATGTGGATACTCGCAAGTGGAGGGAATTGATTTCAAAGAAACCTTCTCTCCTGTAGTGAAGCTCAAGTCCATCAGAACGCTGCTGGCGATAGCCGTCGAAAGGGAGTGGAAAATCCATCAGGTTGACATCACTGCAGCATATCTGAACGGAACATTGAAAGAGGCCGTCTACATGGAACAGCCACAATCTTCAAGAGCCCGTGAAGATGGCAAGGTCTGCCTTTTGAAGAAGAGTTTATATGGGCTAAGACAGTCAGGGAGAGAGTGGAATCTCACTTTGGACAGTCTCCTGAAGTCGGAAGGGATGACAAGATCCAAAGCCGATCCCTGTGTTTATGTCAGCCAAGGAAAGGAACTCATCGTGGGAGTCTACGTTGATGACCTCCTCATCATCGCAAAAGACGAGACAGAAATCGCTGATTTCAAAAGCCGGTTGGGTCGAAAATTTGACGCCAAGGATCTGGGAGAGGCTAGTCACATACTTTCCATGCGACTGAAGAAAGAAGGAAGTGGGAAGTTGTCTCTTGATCAGACGGCTTATGCAGAGGATATTTTGGAGACGTTTGGCATGACAGATGCAAGACCAGCGTCATCTCCATTAGATCCGGGAAGCAAATACGAAAAAGGAGACAGCAGGAACCCGCCGAGAGAAGACCTAAAGTTTAGGTATAGGCAAGCAGTCGGTGCACTGCTTTACCTTGCTGGAGGCACAAGGCCGGACATCGCTTATGCCACTGCATACATGAGCCAGTTCAGCGAGCACCCAACAGAACAACACTGGAGTGGCATAAAGCACATTCTTCGCTACATAAAGGGGACGAAGAGTTATGCGCTTGTTTTCAGGAAAGCTGGAACTTCCGTACAAGCCTTTTGTGACGCAGACTGGGCCAGCGACCGAACCGATCGGAAGTCGTTCAGCGGATACGTGTTTACGTTGGCTGGTGCTGCTATTTCCTGGAGCAGCAGAAAACAGCGATGCACTGCATTGTCAACTGTTGAAGCTGAATACGTGGCCATGTGCCAAGCCACAAAAGAAGCGCTCTGGCTTCAACAATTTTTGGGGGAACTTTCCGCAAGCGAATTCGCGCAAGAACCGCAAATTTTGAAGGTGGACAATCAGGGCGCTATTTCTCTCGCTAAAAACCAAGTGACTTCGGAGCGAAGCAAGCACATTGACCTCAAGTATTTCTTCCTGAGGGAAAAGATCGAAGAAGGAAGGCTGCAGCTGCAATACGTTGAGTCGTCAACGAACAGCGCGGATCTTTTCACGAAGCCGTTAAATGGAAAGAAGACGCATGCGTATTGTGAGTGCTTGGGAGTGAAAAGTGTGTGCTGTGCACTTCGTTCTCCGTAAATCGGTGGCAGTTCATTAAGGGGGAGTGTTAGTTGTGTAATAAACGGCCACCGGATGGTGCCACGTATACTGCAGCGCGCATGCCTGCTCAAGAGACCCCGTGACTCACCGCAGAGTGCGCGCACCGTCCTGCGCTTTTGTGGCTTTTGTTTTTTCCGTTTGTACGGGCGTATTGTCTTACTCCCGCGCGCCGCGCGCTCGCGCGTATTACGTTTCAATAAAGAAGATGGCAGCTTGACGGCCGCTCGTCGTTTCTTTCGGCTCCTCGCGAAGCTGCCGCATTCCATGTTCTTCGCATTGTGGTCATGCTGCACACACCACAAAAACTAACACTATATAAATAAAGGGAACTCCGAGATGCTTTTTTCTTTTCTTTCCTCCATGGCATCACGGCATCAACGGCATCACCACATATCAACGTTCCCTTCGGGGAGATGGTGTAATTTTTTTGGCGATGGCGAATGGGTAGAACAATTTAGCGACGACCAAGTAAGACTTTGCTTTTGCGGAGCATCTCCTTGGCGCAGCGTGTGAGTGTGTTGCGACGGTAATTGCAAACACTTCAAAAATTTTTCCTGAGCGAACCGCCGCTCTGTTCGCGCTCAAACTTCACACGAAGGTCGCATTTCGTGGTCTATTTTGTTTGACACCGGGAACAACGACGGTACTTACCTGTTTATCCTGAAAATAAATAAAAACGATTTTCGCCTATGGGAAAATGGCGGCGGTTTGGATGTGCGAGCCCGAAAACCGGGTTTTCTGATCGTCTGTTATCTCATTTCTAGGTGCATTTTCTGATCGTCTGCTGCACCATTTGGCTCCGTACGTGCATCCCAAACATATGCGTTTCACTCTTCAGGTGGTTCCGTCCAACGTTACTAGATTGTTCCGTCGTTCCAACATCAACTTGCGCTGGCTCGCACGTCCAAATTTCTCCATAGGCGAAAATCGTTTTTATTTATTTTCAGAATACCCAGGTAAGTACCATCGTTGTTCCCGGTATCAAACAAAATAGACCTACGTGGCAAGTTTGAGCGCGAACAGAGCGGCGGTTCGCTCAGGAAAAAAATTGGGCCCATCTCCCCGCGAGGGGGACTCGAGTAAATGCGTCGCATAGGGGGTGGGTGTATTGCGTTAACGTTTAGTGTTTGGGGAGTTGGTGGTAGTGAATGCGTTGTATCAGCAGCTTCTTGACGTAGTTTGAATGAGTCAAGGAAATTTCGTCATTCTTGCGTGTTTCGCTTTGTTTACAAAGCAAGAAACGCAAATGCTTGCGGAGTTGTTAACTAACTGACTGACTGACTGCAACGGCTTACTTGCAAGAATGCTTTGCTCTGTGGACAGCCAATGCACTCGCCATTTGTACAAGTGCGGCACGCACACACAAAGCTGGCTGGCGCCGCATCTTTTCAAAGTGCTACGAGTTGTGCCGCGCCTCCGCCAGATGGCGCCACGGGTCCCGCGACCGAGAGAAGACGCAGTGAAACATCCCCCTCGCGAAGGGCACGATCAAATGCAGAGCATTTCCGGGGGCGCACGACGTTAAGTAGTTTGCGTTACGTTAATGTTGTTGCACTTGTGGCAACTGCTGACGAGAGAGCGCTCGTCAGCAGTAATTTGAATGAGTCAACGATATAAGGAGCGTTCGCAGCGTCCCATTCTGTGTCGGCTTTGTGGCGCAGTGGGTAGAGCACCATGTACATTGCGTTCCGCCCGCAGGGTCGAGGGATCGACTGAAATGCTCTGCATTCAATACTATCCGGCGCCTGGTTTCGATCCCTCGACCCTGCGGGCGGAACGCAATGTACATATGGTGCTCTACCCACGTGTACGCCACAAAGCCGACACAGAATGGCAGGCTACGAACGCGCCTTATATCGTTGACTCATTCAAACTACGTCAAGAAGCTGCTGATACAACGCATTCACTACCACCAACTCCCCAAACACTAAACGTTAACGCAATACACCCACCCCCTATGCGACGCATTTACTCGAGTCCCCCTCGCGGGGAGATGGGCCAAATTTTTGCAAAGGGTAAAAAAAGACTGCTGTCACCACGCATCAGTTGTGCTTCCTCTGGACGGAACTTTAGTGACAGTTGACATTAAAGCGCCCGGATAAGCTCGCTAAGGTGGCTCAGAGGTCCGAGTGAAACCGACGTACTTTAAAGATACTTCGGACGTATCCACGAAACTTTTTAAGAAATATTGCGGGTACGTCCAACGTATCTAAGAAATCTTGCGGGTACGTCCAACGTATCTTTAAGAATAAGCTATCGCAGATCCCTGATGACAGCCGAACAAGCCACAAATGGATGAGTGCTTGCGAACAGAAATAGCTTGCAATTTGTCTCAAGGCAATAGATTACCGCAAGTTAAAAAGAAATTGATTGTTCTCTCCAGAAAGAACGACCCCAAACCACGCGAAGACGGTCGCTGCCGCCCGCTTTCGATGCTCTCTCGCGCTGCGTCGACGCCGATATCTGGCGAGCGTAGACATCGGCGTCACTCGGGCGTCAGCTCGCGTCGCCATGCGTTACTGGCGGCGCACGCTGACGCGCGATGCGAGAAAACGCTGAAAGTACAGTACGCTGAACCAAATACACCGAAATACTTAAAAAAATTTTGCGGATACGTCCGAAGTATCTTTAAAAAATCTTGTGGGTTCGTCCGACGTACCTTTAAGATATCTTGCGGGTACGTCCAACATATCTTTAAGAAACTTTGCGGGTACGTCCGACGTATCTTTAAGAAATACTGCGGGTACGTCCGACATACCTTAATTTAGACACAGCGTTGGTTCAATGAGTAGCAAGCTGCTCCGTAGCATGCCTTAGAAGTGAGGGTTTCCAGGCATAATGTCCTGATGGTGCGTGTGCCGGCACCGCCAAAGTGGTTGCCTATGCGGCGGATGAGGTGGAGGTGTTAACCTGACGGATCCATTCCTTCGGTCAACCAACCTCACTGAGGCATCGCTCGAGGACTTACAAGCGAGCGGGCCCCAGCCTCGTTCCCTACCATGGAGCCAGATCTGCCAGGGTCAGACTGACAACTTACCACGACATTGTCAGTCATTACCGCCTCGCCCGCCGCAAATACCCCCTGCCCATTCTCAGCTCAACCACGCGCAGGAACGCACATGGCGACTCCTCCAGACTCACACTCTACCTTGCCGAGCGGTACTTCACCACATCCACCCATCCCTTTACCCCTCCCCCAATTGTCCTGCCTGTGGCACACGCTCCACTGTACCCCATTCCATGTGGGGCTGCCCTAAAGACCCTTTCCCTCTAATTTCCTCCGACGAGCAGTGGGAGGGGCGCTGGGTAGCTCTGACCTAGGGACACAACTCTCCCTCGTTGACAGGGCTACGCTAGTCGCCGCCAGGCTGGAGCCTGCGGCCACCCCGACCCCTTAAACCTACTGCAAATTTTTTTTTTTCTCTCTCTCACTGAGGGTAACCCCAAGGATCCTCAACCACCGCTCCGCTGGTCAGGTGATGGTCTTGCCGGCCAGTGTAAGGCTTATCTTCGCTCACTTCGAGTCGTAGACACCTACCAGGAGGAGGTTAGTCTTTTCCAGTGACGGCTGCATGCCAGTGGAAGGGAGGTAGTTATCGATGGTGTCCAAGGGTTGCAGAATGATTCCCTGTACATCTGCTGAGTTCAAGTTCGTGCCCTTGGGGTCCAACCACAGCGTGATGTCATCCGCGTAGAATGTCAAGCCCAAGTGCGGAATTTTCCGTAGCTCTACAGCCAGTCCTCGCATCACGATGTTAAAGGAGCCATGAAGAGAAAACACAAGTTCGGTTCATTCAAAAGATTGTCTCGTAGAATCATACTGACACCACTTTTAACGTAAACTTCGCTCAAATAAGCTACATAATTAGGAAAAACGGGAATGGTCATGCGACCCACCAGCTCATTTCCCGCAACAGAACCTATGTCGTCACATGAGCTAAGCTCTGCGATTGGCGGAGGCTGGCAGAAGCAGACGCAAATGAGGTAGAACTTACAAACTAGACGAACGAGCGATTTGCGCTTAAATTTAGGGCACATTCTTTACAAAGCAATAAGAATGATGGGACAAACAGTGGAAGTTACGAAAGCACATGTAAACATAGAAGTACTGATGCGTTCTGCTGTTCGTACTGCGCACAGCATGCTTTGGTTTCGCTGCACAGCACTACTTGGCTTGGGGTTGTCTCAGACGACACTGGCCGATTGACGCAAGCAACGGTGTCTTACGTGACCCCATTTGTCGAGCGAGCACTGTTTCAGGGAACGAATATTTTCTCGATGATGATGATGATCATTGGATGTTTATGGCGCAAGGCCAACTGGGGCAAAGAGCGCCAAAACAATAGTCGATGATAGGGGTGAAACCTTAAACACTAAGTAAAATCAGCAAAAACAAAAGTAAAATCACAAAACGACAATGAGCATGGCTGGTGTATAGGGCCAGATTTCATGATGCGTGATAGGAAATGAGGTTTAAAAACTTGACTTCTGACAAATACTCAAACACACGTTTCACGGAAACAATGGCTTCGTCACCTAGAAAAAACGATGGATGTAGGGGAATATGTTGTCTGTAGAGTTCTCTGAAGTGTTTGTGTCGTGTTGTGTGAAGTGCCTTGCATGTGATTAGTATGTGCACTACGGATAGGGCCTCTCCGCACCTGCTGCACTGGGGTCTGGGAGATCCCGTCAGCAGATACGAGTGCGTCGCATGGGTGTGCCCTATCCGCAGCCTACCCAAGGCGACTTCTGTGTGTCTGTTGTGTGAGTCAGATGTGTACCGTCCCAAGTGTGGCTTTATTACATGTAATTTGTTGTCTGTCTGTTCATCCCAGTGTGTTTGCCATTTCCTACGAAGGTATTGTCGAATTTGTGGCTTAAGGTCACTCTGTGGTAGTATGGTTATATCTACTGTGTCCCTGAATGCAGCAACTGCGGCCTTCTGATCCGCAACCTCATTGCCAGCAATTCCAGCATGGCCTGGAACCCAGCACAACACCAGAACAAGTTTTTGGGCATATATAGACATGATAGTGTTGAAAACCATATGGACAATTTTGTTTTTGCATGGCTTGTATGATGCCAATGCGCGCACAACGCTCAAGGAATCTGTATATATGATGGACTTCGAGATTTTGTGTTCAAGAATGTGTTGTGCAATTAGTAAGATGCCATATGCTTCAGCTGAGTAAATTGTGGTGTATGTGCTCATGGTTCTGCATGCATCAAAGTTTGGTCCATGAGCAGCGCAAGACACTATGGTTGCAGTTTTTGATGCGTCACTATAAAACTCTGCACATTGATACTTGTACTGCAGGGAGAAGAAGTGCTGCAAAATTGCAGTTTGTGGTACCATGGTTTTATCAATATTCATGAAAGACAAGTCACAACACACACGTTGAAGCTGCCAGGGTGGTAAAACATCAGTAAAGGAAGATGTGTAAATGTCTGAAAAGGAGATGTTGAAATCCGAAGCTTCCTGTCTCACTCTAAGTGAGAATGGCAAAGGAACGGACGGGCGATTTACAAACACTAGTGATGTGGATGCATCATTAAAAACAGGTTTAAAAGGATGGTTATTCATCGATGAAATTTTGAAAGCGTAGAGCAAGTCCATGTACGTTCGTTGGTCCTCAAGGCACCATTTGTTACATTCAACGTATAGACTCTTTGCCGGGCTAGTGCGGAACGCACCCGACGCAAGGCGGAGGCCCAAGTGGAGTACTGGGTCAAGCATTTTTAGTGCGGTTTTTGATGCCGACCCATACACGACGCTGCCGTAGTCTAACCGGGACCCGACTAAGGCGGTAAAGACTCGGAGAAGTAGTTCCTTGTCTGCACCATAGGATTGGTGGGAGAGCACCTTGAGAATGTTTAGTGTTTTTATGCATTTATGTTTAAGTGCTTTGACGTGAGGTATGAACGTGAGCTTGTTATCAAATATGACACCTAAAAACTTGTGCTCCCTTTTAACAGGAATAGATGCACGGCCAAGAGCAATCTCAGGGTCCGCACTAAGCCCGCGCTTGCGGGAGAACAGAACACAAGTACTTTTGCCCGGGTTCAGTTTAAAACCGTTAAGGTCCGCCCATCCAGCAAGCTTCTTAACACCGAGCTGTACTTGACGTTCGCAAATTGACAGGTTACAGGATTTAAAAGATATTTGAACATCGTCTACATAGACGGAACAGGAAATGGTTGGTGGCAATGCCTTTCGGAGGGAGTTCATCTTAACTATAAACAATGTGCAGCTTAGAACTCCACCTTGCGGCACACCATTTTCCTGCACATGTATCCCGGACAGGGATGACCCAACCTTAACACGAAATGTCCTCGTGGACATGTAGCTAGAAATGGTATTTAACATGTTACCTGACACACCAAAGGACTTCAGGTCGCTAAGGATGCCATATCGCCAGGCTGTGTCGTAAGCCTTTTCAAGATCAAAGAATACCGTAAGGCAGAACTGCTTATGAGCAAATGCATCTTTTATGAAGGATTCCAATGCAACAAGTTGATCGTTGGTAGATCGCCCCACCCTAAAGCCTGCCTGGCAGCTCTCGAGAAGACCGTTGTACTCAAGGAAGTACACGAGCCTGCGGTTTATCATCTTCTCGAGCAGCTTGCACAGGCAGCTTGTCAGAGCGATGGGTCGGTAACTGGCGGGAGAGGACGGGTTCTTACCCTCCTTCAGGAACGCCACTACAATAGCCTCCCTCCAAGATTTTGGGATGTGCCCCGAAAGCCATATGTTGTTGTATAAGTGTAGGAGTGTTTCAAGAGTCTCTGGGTGTAGGTGTTGTATCATTGTGTATGTAATCTGGTCTGCGCCTGGAGCTGAAGGTTTACATGTGCTCAGGGCCGCCTTCAGCTCATAGAGAGTAAATTCAGAATTGTAACCAGATTTTGACCTGTTATTATCACGTAAGGACTTCTTTTCACAAGCGGTTTTATGTCTCAGGAAAGTGTTTGTGTAGTGTGCAGAGCTGGAAACGTGTTGAAAGTGTTGTGCAAATGTGTTAGCCTGGTCTTCCAGTGTGTCCCCTGTTGGACTGACCAGGGGCAGGCTGTGTGTCTGTTGTCCTTTTAGTTTTCGTATTCGTGTCCAGACTTTGTGTGTGTCTGTGTACGAGTTAATAGATGCAATGAAGGTGCGCCAACTCTCTCGTTTTGCCTCACGGCGCACACGTTTCCCTAACGCCTTGGCCCGTTTGAACAAAATAAGGTTGCCCGACGTGGGGTACCGTCGAAGGATACCCCACGCCTTGTTCTGGGCCTCTCGCGCCCGCCTACAGTCCTCATTCCACCACGGCCTCCGCTAGTTGCGCGGGGCACCAGAGGCGTGGGGAATGGACTTTTCGGCGGCGTCGAGGATGTGCGCCGTGAGGAGTTGGGTAGCTTCTTCAACGTGTAGGTGTCCTATGGATGTGTGGTGTAGTTTGGATGTCTCTGTAAATGTATTCCAGTTAGCTCGTGCTTCATTGAACCTATTATGGGAAGATGAACTGCTTGGGCCCTTTACCTATATATGTAAGTGAGGTGGGGAGGTGGTCACTGCCATATGGGTCAGTACCCACACCCCACTCAAGACATGGAAAAAGAACTGCGGAGCCAATCGCCAAGTCAAGACATTAGTATGTGTTGTGTCCTATGTTATGGTATGTAGGCTGTTTATTGTTGAAAAGGCATGCTCCTGAAGATGTAAGGAATTTTTCTATAAGGCGACCTCGGGCATCCGTGCGAGAAGAGCCCCAAAGAGTGTTGTGAGCATTGATGATGGTTTGATTTTATTGGCGCAAGGCCGACATGGGCAAAGAGCGCCAAACACAAAGTGATTTGATGAGGAGAGAACAAGAAATAAAATCAGTTAAAAGCTATGAGCATGGCTGGTGTAAAGGGCCAGGGTGAAGAACAAGAGTGGTTAAAAATAAATAAGGTGGCTGGTGTATAGGACCAGGGGTAAAAGCTATGGGTGGTATGAGATGAGTTGTAAAAAGTGAACTTCTGATAGGAACTGAAAGGTGCGTTGAACAGAAAACATGGCATCGTCTCCTAAGAAGTATGACGGGTGTGGTGGAATATGTCGTGTGTGTAGTTGAGGGAAGTGTTTGCGTCGTGTAGTGTCGAGTGCCTTACATTGTATGAGAATGTGCATCACGGATAGGGCCTCTCCGCACCTGCTGCAAAGAGGTCTTGGAGATCCAGTGAGCAGGTGCGAGTGCGTTGCATGAGTGTGCCCTATCCGTAATCTAGCCAAGCCGACTTCTGTGTATCTATTGCGTGTATCGGAGGTGTACGGTCCCAAGTGTGGTTTTATTACGTGTAACTTGTTGTCTGTCTGTTCGCTCCAATGTGTTTGCCATGTTTTGCGAAGTTGTTGTTTGATGTGTGGTTTCACGTCGGTGTAGGGTAATGTGGTGATGTCTACTGCATTCGAGAGTGTAGCAGCAGCGGCCATTCGATCCGCGGCTTCGTTCCCGGCTATACCACAGTGGCCAGGGACCCAGCAAAGGACGAGTTCAAATTTGTGGACATACACCGACATAATACCTTTGATGATAAGATTTACGACGTGATTTTTTGAAGACTTTGTAGAAGACAATGCCCGCACAACACTGAGGGAGTCTGTATAGATAATGGATCGTGGGATGTGACTTTGAAGGACATGATTAACAACAAGAAGTACACCATAAGCCTCTGCCGTAAAGATACTGGTATTACTGTTAAGAATTCTAGTGACACTAAGGCCGGGCCCATGCGCAGCGCAGGACACAGAGGTGGAAGTCTTAGAGGCATCCGTATAAAATTCAGAATAATGATACTTCTCCTGCAAATACAAGAAGTGCTGCTGAATTGCACATGTGGGAGCTCGGTTTTTATCTACATGTGTGAAAGATGTGTCGCATGACACAGGGCGGAGATGCCATGGTGCTATGAAATCTGTTACGGAACTTTGGATGGTGTCTAAAAAGGAGACAGCAAGCTCTGACGCTTCCTCTCTAACTCTGTAAGAGAAGGGCGCAGAGAACGATGGTCGGTTTAGGAGTAGTGGTCATGGAGGTATCATGAAAAACTGATTTAAAAGGATGGTGAGGCATGGATGAAATTTTAAAAGCATAAAGGAGGTCTGTGTATGCTCGCTGACGTTGTAGGTTCCATTTGTTGCACTCTACATACAGACTTTCGACTGGACTAGTCCGAAAGGCACCGCAGGACAAGCGGAGCCCTAGATGAAGCACAGGGTCCAGCATTCTGAGGGATGTTTTAGTGGCTGACCCATAGACAACGCTACCATAGTCCAGTCGTGAACCTATCAAGCTGGTAAAAACACGTAAAAGAAGTTGTTTGTCAGCACCAAAAGAGATGTGCGACAGAACCTTCAGGATATTCATTGTTTTTAAGCATTTATGTTTTAGTTGTTTTATGTGTGGGATGAATGTGAGCTTTTCGTAAAAGATTATACCTAAAAACTTGTGTTCCTTTTTGACAGGAATAGAGACACCGTGGAGTCGAATGTCTAGATCCGGCCGAATGCCACGCCTCTTGGAAAACAGAACACAAGTGCACTTTCCTGGATTAAATTTAAAACCGTTGCTATCTGCCCAGCCGGCTAGCTTGTTCACACCAAGCTGGACTTGGCGCTCGCAGACAGACAGGTTACAAGACTTAAAGGATAATTGAACGTCGTCTACATAAATGGAGGAGGCAATCGATGGTGGTAGCGCCTTACGAAGAGAATTCATTTTTACAATAAAAAGAGTGCAACTTAAAACTCCACCTTGCGGCACGCCGTTTTCCTGCACATGAACCCTAGAAAGTGCAGTTCCAACTCGCACGCGAAACATTCTTTCAGACAGGTAACTGGCAAGCGTGTTCATCATGTTACCCGACATGCCAAAGGACTTCAAGTCGCTAAGGATGCCGTACCGCCAAGCAGTATCGTACGCCTTTTCAAGATCAAAGAAGACCGTCATGCAGTACTGCTTGTGGAGGAAAGCATCTTTGATATAAGACTCTAACGCAACGAGTTGATCGTTGGTAGATCGCCCCGCCCTGAAGCCCGCCTGGCAGCTCTCGAGAAGACCATTGTACTCTAAGAAGTACACAAGTCTCCTGTTTATCATCTTCTCGAAGAGCTTACACAGGCAGCTTGTCAGGGCAATGGGGCGATAACTGGCAGGAGAGGAAGGGTCCTTCCCTTCCTTTAGGACAGCCACTACTATGGCCTCCTTCCAAGAGCGAGGAATGTGCCCCGAAAGCCATATTTTGTTGTATAGGTGTAGGAGTGTTTCAAGGGTGTCTGAGTGTAAGAATTGTATCATTGTGTAAGTAATCTTATCTGCACCTGGAGCTGAAGGTTTACATGTGGTCAAAGCAGCCTTCAGCTCATAAATTGAAAAAGGAGAGTTGTAAGAAGTGTGCGACTTATTGCTATCACGCAGTGACTTCTTCTCCGCAGATGTTTTGTGTTTCATGAAAGTGTTCGTGTAGTGTGCTGAACTGGACACGTGTTCGAAGTGTTGTGCAAGCGTGTTAGCCTGGTCTTCCAGTGTGTCCCCTGTTGTACTAACCAGGGGCAGGCTGTGTGTCTGTTGTCCTTTGAGCTTGCGTATACGTGTCCAGACTTTGTGTGTGTCCGTGTATGAATTAATGGATGTCAAGAAGGTGTGCCAACTCTCTCGTTTCGCCTCACGGCGCACACGTTTTCCTAACGCCTTGGCCCGTTTGAACAAAATGAGGTTACCCGACGTGGGGTACCGACGAAGGACACCCCACGCCTTGTTCTGGGCCTCTCGCGCCCGCCTACAGTCCTCATTCCACCACGGCCTCCGCTGGTTGCGCAGGGCACCAGAGGCGTGGGGAATGGACTTTTCGGCGGCGTCGAGGATGTGCGCCGTGAGGAGTTGGGTAGCTTCTTCAACGTGTAGGTGTCCTATGGATGTGTGGTGTAGTTTGGATGTCTCTGTAAATGTATTCCAGTTAGCTCGTGCTTCATTGAACCTATTATGGGAAGATGGACTGCTTGGGCCTTTGCCTATGTGAGTGAGGTGGGGAAGTGGTCACTGCCATATGGGTCAGTTCCCACTCCCCACTCGACAAGAGGAAAGAGAACTGCGGAGCCAATAGCCAAGTCAAGACATGAGTATGTGTTGTGACCTATGTTATGGTATGTAGGCTGTTTATTGTTGAAAAGGCATGCTCCAGAAGATGTAAGGAATTTTTCTATCAGGCGACCTCGGGCATCCGTTCTGGAAGAGCCCCAAAGAGAGTTGTGAGCATTAAGGTCGCCTGTAAGGATGTATGGTTCGGGCAGCTGGTCAACCAGCGCCTCGAAGTCGGAGCTCGTAAGTGAAACATCAGGAGGAATGTATATGGAGCATACCGTTATCAACCTATTAAATATTGATGATGATGTTAGTGCTTAATGGCGCAAGGCCAACGAGGGCAAAGAGCGCCAAAGAAGAGGTTATTTAAACCTATTAAATATTATTAAGCGTATTGCTACAGCCTCAAGGATAGTGTTCAAGGTGACAGGGTGGCATGCTAAGGATTTCCGGACGATTATGGCCACACCGCCAGAAGAGTGTGTGCAGCCATCCCTGTCTTTCCTGTATACCAGGTAACTATTCAAGAAATTTGTGTTCTTGGAATTCAGGTGTTTCCTGAACACACATTACACTTGGCTGATTAGCATGCAGAATCTCATAGACGTCGTCAAGATTATTTAGAAGGCCTCTGCAGTTCCATTGTACTATGTTCTCTCTTCCCATTATGAAGTGTTCGGAGCTACTGGACTGTGTTGTTTATGTGTCGTCTTTCGGGGCTGTGACTCTCGTTTTTTTGGCTTGTCGGGAGGCTTTGGCGTCGGGACGCGTTCCTTGCGGTGCACCGCAGACAAGAACGGACCGACGTCCATTTCATCCTCGGATGTCCTCGGAGCGCCTGAGGGATCAGGCTCCTTGGACCGCGAACCCTTTGGGGCGCGCTTTTCCTTGCCCGCAACCACCGAGGGGTTCAGGAACGCCTCGGATGGCACAGGCGGTGCGGTGGGGGTGGGAGCTGGCGCTGGCTCCCCCAAGTCCATCTCCTCTGCGCCCTCGCCTGTGGCTTGGGACGCTGGAGTGGAAGTGGAGGATGCAGCATCGCTTCCACCAGACGTGGTTGACCCCACAGCCGCTGCTGGCTCAGCGAGCGGTGCGGAGGCGGGTTGGGCTGCCCGAGGCAACCCAGGGGGGGGGGCGGGGGCGGGACCAAGTCCGACTCGCGGTACTGGGTCCCCGCAGAAACCACACGCCGCTCCGCCCCCCGGCGAGCTGCGTCGGCGTACCTCCCCAGAGGGAAAGAGGCGAACCTCTTCCGCGCCTCTGGGAAGGTGATGTTTTCAGTGACCTTGATGTTAATGATTTGCTTTTCTAATTGGAACTTTTCACATTTTCTGGAGTAGGCCGCATGTGGGCCCTGGCAGTTTACGCAAAGAAGTTGTTGAACGTTACAGTTGTCAGACGGGTGGTCGTGCTGGGCGCATTTTGCGCAGGTAAGTCGGCCGCGACAGGAGTTTGTGCCGTGCCCGAACCGTTGGCACTTGAAACAGCGCCGCGGGTTCGGGATGTACGGCCGGACTGAACATCGGATGTAACCTGCGTTGATGAATTCTGGAAGGATGGACTTGTCAAAGGTTAGGATGAGGTGCTTTGTCGGTATTTGTTTATCGTCTCTGCGGATGGTTATGCGCCTGACCGCTGTTACGCCCTGACTACGAAGGCCCTCCAGCAGGTCAGCTTCAGATTCATTTAGCAGGTCATACTCGGAAATCACGCCCTGGGAGCTGTTTAAGCTGCGGTGGGGCGTGACTCGGATTGGCAGATCGGCGATGCTGGTTTGAGCAAGAAGTTTATTGGCCTGATCCTGGCTACTGACCTCGACAAGAATTTCACCGGTTCGTTGTTTTTTGGCCTTATACGACCCTCCAACAATACCGTCAAGAAACTTTGAAATGAGAAATACAGACTGTGAAGCAAGAGGTTTTGATTGGTCTACAGATTCCATCACGATGAAGCGAGGATAGTTGTTCGGTTTCGGAGGACTCAAGTTAGGAAGTGGTGGAAAAGAAACTTCGGTGCGGCCCCTTTTCGGGGGCCGATCACGTTTGGGGGGGGGTTTTGAAAATGCCATATAGCATAGTATAAAAGCAGGGAGACTGGGGTACTTTCTTCTTTGACCTTACCCTGGTAGCCAAAGAGGTCCCGGAGCTCCCTGCCTGGTAGACAGACAGGGAGCCCATCCGCCGGAGCTTGACCTGGGCTCCGACGGCCACCGTTCGTGGTTTCTAACCCTCCACCTATAAACACATCGCCACGGTTGGATCCAGCTTATGTTTGGGGGCTCGGGGTCCGCGGTATCGCCAGTACCGTCACCAAGATTGCTCAAGGTGCCCCGTGCGGGGTGTTGTGAGCATTAAGGTCGCCTATCAGGATGTATGGTTCGGGCAGCTGGTCAACCAGCGCCTCGAAGTCAGAGCTTAAAAGTGAAACATCAGGAGGAATGTATATGGAGCATACCGTTATCAACCTATTAAATATTATTAAGCGTATTGCTACAGCCTCAAGGACGGTGTTCAAGGTGACAGGGTGGCATGCTAAGGATTTGCGGGCGATTATGGCCACACCGCCAGAAGAGTGTGTACAGCCAACCCTGTCCTTTCTGTATACCAGGTAACTATTCAAGAAATTTTTGTGCTTAGAATTCAGATGTGTTTCCTGGACACACATTACACTTGGCTGATTAGCATGCAGTATTTCATATACATCGTCAAGATTTTTAAGGAGGCCTCTACAGTTCCATTGAATTGTTTTCTCTTCCCATTATTTAGTGTGAGAGCTACTGGAGTGTGTATGTTTATGTGTCGTCTTTCGGGGCTGTGACTCTCGTCTTTTTGGGCTTGTCAGGAGGCTTTGGCGTCGGGACACGTTCCTTGCGGTGCACCGCAGACAAGAACGGTCCGACATCCGTTTCGTCGTCTGATGTCCTCGGATTGCCTGACTGATCAGGCCCCGTGGACCGCGCACCCCTTTGGGCGCGCTTTGACTGACCCACAACCACCGAGGGTTTAAGGAATGCCTCGGATGGCGCAGGCGGTGCGGTGGGGGTGGGAGCTGCCGCTGGCTCCCCCAAGTCCATCTCCTCTGCGCCCTCGCCTGTGGCTTGGGACGCTGGAGTGGAAGTGGAGGATGCAACATCGCTTCCACCAGACGTGGTTGCCCCCACAGCCGCTGCTGGCTCAGCGAGCGGTGCGGAGGCAGGTTGGGCTGCCTGAGGCAACCCAGGGGGGGGCGGACGCGGGACCAAGTCCGACTCGCGGTACTGGGTCCCCGCAGAAACCAGACGCCGCTCCGCCCCCCGGCGAGCTGCGTCGGCGTACCTCCCCAGAGGGAAAGAGGCGAACCTCTTCCGCGCCTCTGGGAAAGTGATGTTTTCTGTTACCTTGATGTTGATTATCTTTTTTTCTTTCTGGAACATTTCACACGTGCGGGAGTACGCAGCATGAGGTCCATGACAGTTGCTGCACATTAATTGTTCAGCCTGGCAGTTATCTGTCTCATGATCTTGCGATGCACATTTCGCACACGTTGTTTTTCCACGACAGGAGGTGGTGCCATGCCCAAACCGTTGGCACTTGAAACAGCGCCGCGGGTTCGGGATGTACGGCCGGACAGAACAATGAATGAAACCTGCTTTGATGGATTCAGGGAGTGAGGAACGGTCAAATGTTAAGATTATATGCTTTGTCATGATTTGCTTATTATCTCGCCGCATGATGATGCGCCTCACTGCCGTCACGCCCTCGCCTTTCAGACCTTCGAGCATATCGGCTTCTGTCTCATTTATCAGATCTGGCTCAGAAATCACACCCTGAGAGCTATTGAGGCTACGGTGGGGTGTGACTCTGATGTCCAGATCTGCCATGCGATTCTGGGTAAGGAGGCTTGTGGCTTGCTGGTGAGTGTTCACCTCGACCAGGACTTCGCCGGTTCTCAGTTTCTTGGCTTTGAAAGACTTGCCCAGGATGCCTTCAAGGAATGTGGTGATAAGGAACACTGACTGGGAGGAGATAGGATTTGAACTGTCAAGAGATTCAACAATTAAGAAGCGCGGATAGTTATCCGGCTTTTGGGATGTAATTGTTGGCAAGGGTGGGAATGAAGCTTCGGTGCGGCCCCTTTTCTGGGGCCGATCACGTTTGGGGGGGGGGGTTTGGAAAATGCCATATGATACATTGGAAAGCAGGGAGACGGGGGTACTTTCTTCTTTGACCGTACCCTGGTAGCCAAAGAGGTCCCGGAGCTCCCTGCCTGGTGAACAGACAGGGAGCCCATCCGCCGGAGCTTGACCTGGGCTCCGACGGCCACCGTTCGTGGTTTCTAACCCTCCACCTATAAACACATCGCCACGGTTGGATCCAGCTTATGTTTGGGGGCTCGGGGTCCGCGGTATCGCCAGTACCGTCACCAAGATTGCTCAAGGTGCCCCGTGCGGGGACGAATATTTTCTCCCAGAACAAAAACAAGCCAGGTTTAAATGCGGGCAAAAACAAACCAAACGCTTGCCACGGTATGGTGGCGCCATCTAGGTTACGGAACGTAAAGAAACGTGGGAACAAACCACACCGCTGTACAGAGTGGAGACAACCTTTGAACGGTCCCGTGCCGCCGCAATTGGGCCAACGGGCTCAATGCGTTATTCTTTTCGTTTCCCACGAGACCTAGCAACGCGAAACAGACAATATGATTCAAACTTTTTCAGTAAACCACGTTGCGGCGATAATTTTAGCGCGGTTTTGACACAATGACTTGCTTCGGCGGCGAGCGAGCAACCGAACATGGCGGCGCCAGCGTATACGTGTCTCTACCCTGTACGGCGGATGCGTGAATGAAGGTACTCTAGGCTGCAGAGCGGTCGGTTTCAGTGATGTCACTTGGGACCACGAAAACGCACGATTGAGCGGGAAAATCAAAATTTTAACCTAAATTGTTTAATTTCTCAGTGAATAAAGCACCGTTTGTATCCGGACAAGCGCTGGGGGCACTATAAAACACGAAATCTTTCGAAGAAAACCAACTTGCATTTTCTCTTCATGGCTCCTTTAAAGAGGACTGGAGACAAGATGGCACCCTGCGGCACTCCCCTGGCATTTCAGAACGTCCTTGGGTCGCCTGAGCCTGATTTGACCTCAAACGTTCGGGCTACCAGGAAGGATCGCACAACGTGCATGATCCGTGTGCCAACTCCAGCCCCATCGAGAGCCGTCAGCATCGCTGTGTGCACCACCATGTGAAAGGGTTTCTGCAAGTCTACTGCCAGGAGGATGCCAGGAACCTTAAGGCGACCCCGACGCCCCCCTCCCACCAACTGGCGCAGTAGCAGAAGGCTGTCTTGAGTGCACAGCCCTGGTCGGAAGCCAGACTGGGCTGGATCGAAAAAAGCTGGGTTCTCCTCCTCGAGGTGGTATGTGAGCAGAGTCAGCACCATGCGCTCGAGGAGCTTGCATAGCGTTGATGTTAAAGCTATAGGTCGGAGATTCTTCATGCTGTTGGGTTTTTTCCCTGGCTTTGGGATGGGGTAGATAATCGAATGTTTCCATTGTGCTGGGATGCTCCCAGTTCACCAAATCTCGTTCAGCTCGTCCAGCAGCAGGAGCTTCTCTGGTTCGTCAAGGTTGAGGAACATTTGCCAAGTGATACCATCCCCGCCTGGAGCACTGCGCACGTTGGCCGTATCCGGGGCCAGGGTCAGCTCTTGCAGAGTGAATGGTGCCTCAGCTCCCAGGTCACTGGCTGGTTTCCTTGGTTGATAGGTGCGTGGGTCTGCTGGGATGGCCGGTTGTGGGAAGAATGCCTCAGCGGCGGCCACCTCAAATTCTTCTGGCGTCAGGTCTAAGGCCATTTCTATGTTGAGTGCAGTGTTTTGTCTTGTGCTTGCCGGAGATGGTTCAGTGGGTTTGCCATACCTTGCGAGTGCTGGTGCGCTTGACAAAGGTTTCGCAGTATTCAAACCACCTCGAACGGGCAAGCTGCTTGGCATATCGGCGAGGCTGAGCAGTTTTGTTGCGCACTCGATCCCCGTATTGCCTGCCATTGGCCAGGTAGATTTTGTGAAGGCTCTTCCGTGTCGTCCATAAGTTCAGTAAGTGCTCATCCGGCGTAGGAGCTGACTCGTCTACCATTAGATGCCGTGTGGCCTCCTGTGCCGCCATTATTTTTGAGTCAGTCAATTAGCTCCAAAGATAATTAGAGATAATTAGCCATTTTTGTTCGAATGGACAAGTGTTGGTCATAAAACAGTAATCTTTATATTTTCTAACAATGAGCCCTGGTGAATGCAATAATCGGAGCAGTCTTTTTTTATGCATCGTTTGGAATTAATTTTACAGCTCATTTAACTTTGGTGGCACCAGTGGCAAGGAAAAAGTTTGAGTGCCCATTTCAATCACAAAAGTTTAACGAGCTGTAAAATTAGTTCCACGCGATGCATAAAAAAACTGCTTCAATTATTCCATTCGCCACGGTTCATAGTACTAGAAAATATAAAGACTAGTTTTATGACCAACGCTCTTTTGTCTATTGTTTGACTGAAAATGGCTAATTATCTCTTATTATCGTGGGAGCTAATTGACTCACTCAAAAAATCATGGCATATTTGAAATCAGAGGGGAAAAAGCAGCAAGGCTGACACGTTTCACATAGTTTACTTGCAAATTAAAAGAAGTTGTTTTAAGACCAGTGCCCCCTTCAGGAAATTTTTTACTGTGTCTGTTTGTATATTATGTCATTCTGCTTTTATTTTCTTTTTGCTGCCCTGCTCTGCTGTTTGTGTTGTTGGGGGTGGGAGCACCACCAAGCAGCCTTTTTTTCCAGAAATAGACTACAACTTCAAAAGGGGCATATTGTCACGAAGCTAAGGACGACGCAGTTGTCTTGAAGGAGAAACAAGTTTATGGGAGCAAACTTGTGCTCCCCTAACAACTCAAAAGAATACAGAGGCGGCGAAGCAGTGGTCAACAAAGTGACTTGCGCAGGCGAGTGTCGTCGAATCGAATGCCGCAGCGTCTGTTCTGCAAGCTTTTATCTTTCAGCGCGAGTGTTTCTGGAACATCGAGAACATTGTAGATCACACAAGATTATTCTGGGCTAGCGACGTTAGGGCGAAACAGTCTGCTTATCTGAATGTTATAGCCCGTGCAGCATAAAAATAAGGAATGGAAGACGCTCTTTGCTTGGAACGCAGGTAACACAGCCGGGCGTGGCCCGGCAGTAAAAACAAACAATAAATAAGCAAAACCATACATAGTTAGCGGCAATATTTTTAAAATTTTTGCAAGGTGATCATTTACTTTTTGTCAGCACATAAATAACATCAAGGATAAAAAACCAATAAATAGTTGTATAAAACCAAGTGTAAACAGGTACACGAGTCACTTGTTGCAAAAGGAGAGGCTCGACTAGCGGCATCAACAACACCAACTCAGATGTGGCGTTCTTTTGTCCACAGCTTCCGTTGAGAAAGAGAAAAACTAGCAGCCACAATGCACAATTTCGCAAGTCCTTTACGGATCTTCCTGATTCTTCTTGATCACATTTACTTTTATGTCTTGCAGTTCCTTAATGGCGTCGATGACCTTGTTGTGGCACTGCTGCATCAGTTCAAGGTGCTCGTCGTAGCAGGCCTGGAAAGATCACTTCGTCTTACAATGAACTCCGTCCAAACAGTCATTAAACAAACATTACCTAGGAACAATTTTAAAGCAGCCACCACAAGTTGGAAGTTCCCACCAAAACACGTTATAAACGTCCACTCATTCATCCAATGTGACAAGTACTGCAAGCGAAGTGGATCCAAACTGCTGCAATACAAGTATCTAAGCGAACGGCCATTTCATATGTGCCACAGTAATAGTTTCATGGCCTGAAGCTAGGTCAGCTATGAGGTATATAAGATGGTAGGGACTGCCTGGACAGCCTGTCGGGACAGCCTGTCCAGTACGTGTTCCATTTTATGACCAAACAATAAAGCCTGGTTTGTCGACATTGCCTGCCTTCGACTGCATCATTGGCACCTCCCAGTAAGCCAAACAAACTCTCCCCGGCGTCCCCGCGACGCCATGGTGGGGATTGTGGCTTTGGTTCTTGTGTTCTAGCTCGCTAGCCAGGTAATACGGTCCATTTGTAGCCGCAACCACCACATTCTAACGCCCAAAGTGCCCACAAAACCAAAGGAAACCGCCGCTGCCTCCAGATTTTCACATTCAAAATTCTTCCTCTTGTCACTAAGAATGAGCGTCCCTTTCCGCTGCTGCTAGCAGTTGTTTACTACGGGAGTTGGTTGAACTGGAGGACTAGGTTGAACTCCTTACTGTTCCGAACAGTCAACGCTAACCAGTGACATGAATGACGACCCCAAACTGCACTCGAAAATGAAAGTTGAGACAATTTTAAATAATGTTCATATAGTCGCCACTTTTGAAAATAGGCAGTTATTGGTATTTAGACACAAATACCAAGATAAGCATTTATAAGTACTAATTCATGCTCTTATATCAAAGTGGGGCAATAGCATACCTGCCAACCTAACAGCATGGAAATTCGGGAGACGGCATCAGGGGGGGTGGGGTGGGTAGTTAGTTTAGTATTACGAAATTACTTAGACTGGAGAGTGACACGAGAAAGGAGAAGAGTGTTTATTCTGAGTTGCTTTGTTCTTGCAACATAAAAAAACTACTCCTGGTTCTTGTAGTGGAGAACGCCAAACATTACTTTTGAAGGGAACCTTTTCCATCGCCTTCTTTTGGTTATGGTAAGGAGCGCGTCTCATGGCCGGCCTTTTTACGCTATAAACAACATACCGGCAGCGTTCGTTGCACAGATACGTGCTACGGACAGCGGTGAAAGTGGCAACTGACGATGCGGTTGCACAGCCCACTCAGATTGTGCCTTCACAGGAGGCCCAACGCTGATCCAGTCCCTCAGGGACTTCGTTTCCGCCAAGGACATTTAACTCAGCCAGATGAGGCACCTTAAGATGCTCTTCAGAAAGATTCATGGTAGCTTCGCGTGCGGCAAGCAAAGCTGACCGACTGTGGCTTTTCTGGAAATAAGTTGTAGCATGGCCTTTCTTGCATGCGAATAAAATGTTTTGATGTCTGTTCTTTTTCACAACACGCCTATAACAATATCCAAGTCCCAAGGAAATCCCATTGTTATTAACGATAATTGTTACAAGTGGACTCGAGTGTGTATGTATATTTTTACAAGTTTAGACTGTTTTTCTGCTGTTTGCTCTTATCCTGAAGCAGCATTTCAGTCCACATTGCAAGTGGCAAGTGAACATTTGATGTTAGTGAGTGGTCTGTAGCCACTTTCTTAGTCCCATTTTGAGGACTGTTTTGTTTCCCTGATATGAACCAACAAGGCCAAACACTTCCCTTGCTGCCAAAAGCCTGCTTGAATATGATAACGAGGCATTTACACATAAGGAGCCTTGCATACACAAATGTTAGCACATGCGCACATTGTAAAAACGCAAACAAGCACTTAAAAACATCCTCTTTGATGGCAATGCAATAGTAACCGCTTCTTGGCATCTGCCACAGCCTTGGCCTGCTCACTTGACACGGACATGGTCTTGAGCTCCAGGTCCGCGCACCTCCTGGAGAGCTCAGCGTACTTTTCGCCGAACTCCTGAGGCCGCTTGCGCTTGTCCTGGGATAAGAAGACACGGGACGAAAACAGGCTGTTGTCTTGATCTTTGTCAACGAGCCTGCAATAACTTTAGCCGATGGCGAATTGGCCGCAAGTGGACGAGATAACGTAAATAGCGGAAAGGTTTTAGGCCAGATTTGCACGCTGGCAACAGTAGGAAAGGAAGCAGTACTGAAAGAAAACTAGCTTGACTGATGAGGTGCCATCAGTAATAAGGAGGAAGTGGAGAATGCGCTTAGAACAGGGGAGAGGCTGCAGGTGATGACATAACAATCGACCACCAAAGGATCGAGGCGGCATTGTTCGAGGAAAGATTGCAAAATTATTTTTTTAAAGCCAAGAAAACCACTAATATAATTATGATTCACAAGGCTGGACAATTGAAATACAACTGAAACATTTAACAGCTTAAGCTGTTAACATACTAGATTACTCACACTTGATCATGTTTTATCAATCGGGCACCAGAGTGGAGTTATGTTATAAACCCTTTTGCACAAAATTTTACACAATGCTGGACAAATCGCCCAAGCAGTCAAAGCTCCAGAAACAGACAAAGAAATTGATCAGCTCGTGGAATGCTCATTTGAGCCAGAGCTCTTCAAGGGGATTGACAAAAAGCGTGCTGGGGAGCAGTACGTGAAGGAAGCATTTCCTTTTGTGGAACCAGAGGAGCTAAATGCCAAATTCCATTACGTGGCCTTGCCCAAGCTTCTTTCCATGCTTTGCAATATCCCGGACGTAGCAGCAAATCTTGCTACACTGCAAGTTGAGGAAGACGCGCCCAGGATTCTCAAAGACTACACAGATGGTCTGATATACAGGGAGCACCTGCGAGCTTTGTTACCGGAAGGAAGTGCACACACAATTTTGATCTTGCTCTACACAGACGAAATTGATGTGGTGAACCCATTGGGGGCAAAGCGAGGTATCCACAAGCTTCTTGCTGTTAACTGCAGCCTGCTAAATATCCATCCAAAGTACAGGTCGCAGTTGCACAGTATTTACTTGCTGATGCTCGTAAAGTATGTCCATGTGCAGTCTTATAGACTGGATACCGTGCTGCAACCAGTGGTGGATGACTTGAGGCAACTTTTCGATCAAGGCCTCAGATTTAACTTCGAAGGAGCTGAGAGGCATGCCCGAGTGCTGCTATTCAGTTTCTGTGGAGATAACCTGTCGATGAACCACCTGGGAGGCTTTTCATGCGGTTTTAGTGGTGGCCGTGTTTGCAGGTTTTGTATGGTGTCAGCAAAACAACTGGCGTCAAAGACCTCTGAACACATGTGCCAACTACGCACAGCTGCTAGACATAGAGTTCATTTGCAAGCTGTAGCTGCAAACGGCAAAGCAAACAAGCGTCTATATGGAGTCAAAGAAGCATCTGTGCTTCTCCAGCTGCCATATTTTGACGTGACACGCCAACTTCCCCCTGACATAATGATGATATGTTGGAGGGAGGAGCTGAATGTGTCCTCCGCCAGGTACTGAGGTCACTAATGGAAAAGGGCTTCCTCTCTAGGCGAGACCTGGATGCAGTGTTATCATTTGAGTATGGCCCAAATGACTCGAAAAACAAGCCTGTGCAAGTCAATATATCCTTTTTGACGAGCCAGGCAGCACTCAAAGGAACAGCGTCGAGCAGGTGGTGCCTGTTAAGGTTCCTTCCGCAAATCCTGGGTAATCAGATTCCTCAAGAAAATGAGGACTGGGAGCTCCTTCTCCATTATCGAGAGATCATTGACATTGTTTTTGCGCTGGAAATGCCAGCAGAGCGCCTTGCATACCTGAACGTGCTTGTGCAAACTTTCCTAGAAGAGTTTGCACAGGGATACGGTTCCAGGACAGTCACCCCAAAGCAGCACTACAGGGTGCATTATGCAAGGTTTGTGCAGGAAAGCGGGCCCCTGAAGCAGTTCTGGTGTATGAAGTTTGAGGCAAAGCACCAACACTTTAAGAAGTTGGTGACTTGTGTGAAGAACTTCAAGAACTTCACATATACGCTGTCAATGAGGCATCAGCTAAAGCAGAGCCATCAACTTCACAGTTTCCAGCTGTATGAAGGCCTTCAGAGGGGGCAAGCAATGCGGTGGACTGGGCAACACTTCCACCGTGTGCTAAGGAGGCCTTGCCTATCACAGTACATGAGGTCAAGCAAGCCACTTTGGATCACTGCAAGTACAGGCAAGGCAGTGTACTGGTTGGACAAGCTGGAGACACTCCTGAGTGTAACGAGATAGAGCGTCTTCTTGTTGCAAATGGCAGGCTCTTTGTTTTGGCAAGAATTCTTCTTGTGAGCCATTTTGACCGGCACAGGTTTTGTTATTACCGCAAGCGCTCAGAACTGCAGCTGCATGAGGCCGGAGAGCAGTTTAAACATTGCCTGCTGGACCTGTACAATGGTTCTGTTGTTGTGCCTAAATGAGAGTTGTTGTAAATTAACTGACATAGTAAGTTCTGCGTTGTGCGTTTGTGTTTGCGCTTTTTTTAACCTTGGAGATGCCACTGAGTATGCACTTTTGCCAAGCTTTATTTACCTGCTTATGTTCTGTTTTCGATGTACAGTCAAAGAAAGATTCTAAAAGGTGAAAATGCTAGCTTTTGCTGCAGCTCATAGCACCAATACCTGCTAACAGCTCCTGGTGGAAACAGCGTAGCGATCTGTCAATCCGATGGCAGGGTCACTGCTGGCCAATCTCCAGGGCTTGTGATTTCGCAGTTTTTGTAAATAGCTGTGGCCAGGTATTGTGTTCACCCTGACCCAAACTAACCTATTGTACAGGATTACTTTCTGCTGAAGAGTTGCGATTTGTACGTTTGCAACAATGACTTGTAGCCACTTCTGGTGCACCCCACCACCTTTTTGCTGTGAATGAAAGGTTATGCTCTCATTTTTGCACTTTCCTCATGGCATTAAATTTCTCGCATAGAAATAGTATTTTTTTGTTGATGGTCATTATAATTTATAACCTTCAGTTTGCCCCCGATTAATTTGCTTAAATGTTTCACAACACACATCTGAGGGAAAATCACCTTGTAAAAATGGCAGCCTGGCTGCTTTGCACACATACACATTCAGGGATGTGAGAGTGTACAGCCCACAGTAGATCAGCAATATAAATGCTTGCAGATTCTTTTTTTTGCGATGATATGCCCTTTGGCATAACTACCGATTGAAACAGCTCACCAGCCATAGTGGCTCAGCAGCTAATGAACATGAAGACGTGGGTTCGATTCCCAGCCATAGTGCGTGTATTAAAGGGAAGGTTAAAACAAAGAACATGTTTGTGCATTTGATTTTGGGTGCCCAGTGAAGGTTTCAAGCTGGCCTAACTTAATATTTCGTTACTGATTGGTAGGTAAATTACCGACATGCTGATGAACACGTTACACGATCATGAATGTGGAGCATCGGCTCCCAGGCAACAAGCACCCCAGAGTGGTGTAGAAGATAGGGGAGGTGACTGTAATAAAACAGGCAAATTTTCATAACAAAGGAAGAAGAAAGGACAAAAGGCCAGGTGATTACCGAGGTGTAGATACCGGCTTGCTACCTTGCACTGGGTTCAGGGGAGATAAAAGAGAGGGTGGGAGAAGAGGAAGAGATAGGAGTGGGAAGGCACGCACTCTAGTCCGGTTTAGGCACTATCGTCGTTCATGCAAGTTCGGTTCGCTCAGGAAACGAAGGGCTTTCGTATATGAATCGCTTGAATATGAAAACAATTTGCTTGGTTTTTAATTCTACTAAACATCTGCCAAAATGAGTGTTACGAATTTTAACATAGTCAGCCCCTTTTCCCCTTCTGTATGCACAGTCATATCTGGTTGCATTAGCAATAAGTGGGGCTCCATTGTGTGGACTCACTAAAGGGTATAGCCATTGTCGGTATCGAGGTACCCCTTCCACCTTTGCTCGATGTTATGTTCAGCTTTTCATTCGTTGACAGACTGCTTAGGACGTGCTGCGAGGCAATTGAACTACATCACATGGCAGTATTCTTTTTCAGCTGCATTTGTTTGTTGGAAATGTGAAACTAGTTTCCCTGATTATGTAATATATATATATATATATATATATATATACAGGGTGTCCCAGCTCTCATGCACCAAGATTAAAAAAAAAGAGTAAAGGCGTAACTCGAATGAAACCAGGTGCATAATGTTTGCAGTACTGTGAAGAAGCGGACATCATTTTTTTCTTTAATGAGACTTAATTAACTAATTGTAATTAATTATCTAACTCTAGAAATAATGTCCTAATCACTAAAGTGTCAATGAGGCACTTGTAGGTAACCACGAGGGGAATCTAACTTCGGTATTTTCAGCGATGAACTAATTGCGTACACATTTATTCTGACTGATAAAAGAAACCCGCGAAATATGAAAAATACCACGTGACGGCGCCTCCGCGCGCACCGTAAAGCAACGCCCTCAAACAGGCTGCGTCTGAGTTAGCCAGAATGAAATAGACAAAAGAAAGAAAGAAGAAATCGCGACTGAGTTTGTTCCTTATCTGCACACGCGTCCCGCGAATCTTGCTGCTGCTGCTCCTTCCATGCATGCTATTATCAAGGTGATGCGCTGTCTCTTCAGGCGGGCACACGCGAAGCAGTTGCTTTCAATCAGCTTTGTTTGGAGACGCTGCTTTACAATGCGCGCGTAAGCGTCGTCACGTGGTATTTTTTATATTTCGCGGGTTTCCTTTATCAGTCAGAATAAATGAGTACGCAATTAGTTCGTCGCTGAAAATAGCGTAGTTAGATGCCCCTCGTGGTTACCTACAAGTGCCTCATTGACACTTTAGTGATTAGGACAGTGTTTGTCGAGTTAGATGATTAATTACAGTTAATTAATTAAGTTTCATTAACGAAAAAATTACTCTCCGCTTCTTCACAGTACTGCAAACATTATGCACTAGGTTTTCTCCGAGTTACGCAATTTCTCTTTTTTTAAATCTTGGTGCATGATAGCTGGGACACCCTGTATATATATATATATATATATATATATACAGTCAAACCTGGATATAACGAAGTGGACAAAAATTCGATTTTAACACGAAATGTTTTATGCCGGGGTCCACCAAGATCTGACTGACGTCATATCCGTCACGGAAATGATATCGACAGAAAAACTTCAATTGACACGGCTGCGCCGGGATTTGAACCACGAACTCTTTCGCCTCAACTGGAGGTACAAAATGTGCTCCCGACTGCGCTACGAACAGACGCGTAAACAGGACGACAAACGCGCCTTATATCCTTCCGTTCAGATGGTGCTGCTGCCTAGCGAAGCGAAGTAGTGCATCATGACGCTAATGAGCATCAATGGTTGGCGCCTCGATGCCAGCGCATACGTGTACGGGGGATGCGCATCGTAACCTGCGGAGAAGCTTGTAAGGCAACGACCACGGAGTAAGATCGACGCCGACTTGCGAATGTCATGCTCGTGGCACGGTCCGCTGCTTCTTTCACTGCAGTGGACCGTGTATTCACAAAACGATCCGCTGACAACTCCTTTGGTTTTTTTTCTCATGGACGGTTTGCAAGCGCCTGTGGTTTCAGTTGGATTTATGCAATGCTTCGGCGCGTGCAATCCAGTGTCTAACGTTGAAGCATACAACAATGCCATACCGACGAAATATAAATAGCGATATGCAAGTTCATATCGATGCACAATAAGCATTCAACTGCTCCTGTGAGGGCACATTCCACTTTCGTGTTTTACCAGTTCCTATAGAAGAGGGATCAACCACATTTTCCGTTACGTGGAGGTTTTTGTTAAATGCAGGTTTCCCCGCGTGAATGAAGTAGAAACGAAAGCAAAATGCTAGACATCAGTGACAGTGACAAGGAGTTTTGGAAAACAGCGTGGTTTCTGCTGGCTGCTTTCCCACGAGCTTTCCCACGGTACTCCGAGAAGCAAGGTCACTTACACCCATATTCAGAAACGTAACTTAAGTGTCACTTTTGCTTCTGACACTTTTCGGTGCCATAACGCGTTTCAAGGACAACACTTATGCCAAAAAGACGCTCTTTCACGAACTTGATACTCTTTTCTGCATTTAAAATTAGCGAGAGGATGCTAGCTGGGATACTGTACTGGGCGCCGTTCCCCTTTTTCGCCGGTGGAGATGGCATTTAAAATTGTGAGTTCGTCTTGGAAAGACAAAACTTTTCGTTTTCTGACAGCAGAAATCATCACCGACGAATCGACACCACAAATAACACTGGAGACAAGTGGACGGGCAGGCCCAGCACCTAACCGACACCATGCTCACGCTAGGAAACGCACGGTAGTTTGCGGTGCAGGCAAAATTCCTTAAATTAGTGCATCTCGCTAGCCAATTCTCCAGAAAAAGTGCAAAAAGCAATGGCTCATCAGCGTAGTGAATCCGTTACATCAAGGTTAAGTGTCATTATGCCTTCGTTACATAGAAGTCGCAAAAACATGGGTTCCAATAAGGCTGGCAATGGGGAATTGAAAAACTTCGTTAAGTCCAGGAATTCGTTATGTGGAGGTTTGTTACATCCAGGTATAACTGTGTGTATTATATATATATATATATATATATATATATATATATATATATATATATATGAAACTGAAGCGTTCAAAATGGTGAAGAAACGAGAAAAAAAACTTCGGGCAAGGTAGCGGCTCGAGTGCATTGCCAGCATTTCAACAAGACGCGTTTCCTGACAAAGGCAAGTTTTGTCGAAATGTTGGCAACGCACTTGTACAAAGATTTTTTTTCATACAAAAATGTGCATACACAGACACGTGTGTGTGTGTGTACAACGCTGAAATGTACAATACGTTTGATTCATTCTTGAAGACGGACTGTCCTCAACCAAAACATTGAAGTTTTTATTGCGTCCTGTTTTTTTGCCATTTGTTGCCACTAATAGAACCGAAGAAATAATGATACAGATTGCACTAATTGATATTCACAATTATGTATACAAAGAAACTGTACTGCCCACATCTGAGGACTTGCTGTTGCAGTTACTGTGATTATATGCATGCTGTCTACGTCATTGCATGTATACGACCACTGCTTGAATAACAACAAACTAATTCAATCTTATCAGCGCGCAGAGCATAGTGATAATGTTCACGAGGAGCCAAGGACACGGAAGCTTCCCCCCGTTGATGGTGATGCCATAAACATCACTCGACTTGTTCAGTTACGCAGCTCTATAGCGAATAGCTCAGCTTTATTTCGTGCTTTTTGCGAGTTGTTTGAATTTGTTACTTGATTGTATTTTCGTTTTATTTTATTGCCCGAGTGGACCTTTTGTTCCTAACAGCGCCATGTTACGAGTTATATCATAGTTGTATCACGCAAGAGACTACAAAAGAAAAAAGGCAGCGCTATCTTCATCTTCAAAGTTCTGAAACCGTACGCTATGCAGCTTCAAAGGCCTGCCATTCGATGCTCCCGCGATCACCTTCAAATTAATCGTGTTTGTACAATACGCTTATCGCGGGGCGCGCCCGTGTTGTTTGCAGGCACATTGCGCTCCACTTGGCCAACCCATGCGCAAAGGTCGCTCTTTCGGTGCGCTGTTTTCGAAGTTTAGCACATTTCCTAGTTCCAATAATTGATCGTGCAATGACTGGGCGCTTTGGCATTGGCCACTGAACGCTAATTACAATTCGTTTGAAGTTTGTCCCGGCGTGCACATGGCATCCGTCAGAAGCGGCAATTACGATAGGAGCGAGCCACCAAAAGTAATTACGGCGCTTGCAAGCACAAGCAAAAGGCCAATTGGTATTTTGTACCGTTCGCAACACTTCGAGCGACAACGTGCAGTCGGTTGCGTTTTCTTGCCACCGTAAACATACGCATGCATAAAAAAAAGACAGCCACAGCACGAAAAGAACAAAAAAGAAAACTGGCCGTTGCACAGCTGTCAGCTTATGTGCGTCGCGCGACGGTGGCTGCGCTCTTTTTTTATTTATTTCCGGACTTCGACATGAGCAGTGGCATCGGTAGTGTTACTCGGGACGCCATCAACACAAGGGGAGATAGCCATCGCCCGCTTGGGGAGAAAAAGCAACGTCGCGAGAGCAAATGTTGCTTTTAGTACTTCCATTTAGTCCCAGTAATGCCCAGGACCAAACATTTAGTTCGTGAATTCTGCACACGGCCCGCACCTTGGCGCCGTTGGTCTTTTAGGGGTCTAAATGTTCTTCGCGGAGCCTAAAGGCAGAAGTTAGTCTTATTTTCTCCCATTTTGGCTAAGAGTGTTGTCTTTCCACAAAATTTGCGGCGACGCAAGCAAATACGCGGTCAATACTTTTTCTCTACTGATCCCCTGAACGTCGGCTGAGGGCCTTCATGATTGATGTCTTCAATTCCTTTTGAACACGTTATTTCAGCCTAGCCCAAGTGGCGGCTTTCTTTACCAGTTTGGTTTGAAAAGCGCAAGAGTTCGCTGGTAATTTGCTCCATGCATGCACGTAGGTTGGCTGTAATGCTTTCCATCCTGCAGTCATTTAGGTGGAATATACAGAAATAGGGTTTTCTCTGGTGCATGCTTCGACTTGTGCAAAACTACAAAATTACCATACGCTCTGGAGAGCTCGAAAAAAACCTGAACCTTGCACTTTGTAAAAAAAGGAAGCCTTGAAAGTGTAGTGCAAGCTAGCTGCTGTTCCTTTCTGCTGCAGATTTCAGGCCTTGAAGCATGTCAAAGCTAGAGCCTCATACATGCACATTTCGGCACTTGACCTTTGTGGCGACCCCCTCACACCTTGTCTCCCTTTCGTCACTGCATCAGCGCAACCTACCTTCCACTCCTATGGGACGAGTCTTTGTGGTTTTCCTGCTGCAACCCACAGGTGCTCCCCTATTTGGAGACGCACTTCTTGTTGCTCTCTTTCTGATGCCTTTTATTACAGCATGAATACATCGTCAAACACGAGAGGTGGGCCCATGCTACCCTCTAAGCAGTTTCTCCTACCGGTATTCCTTACTGCTGATGTGGGCGGCGAAAAAGAGTCTTGTGTACTTTCTCGCTTTGCTGAGCTGTTTTGATTGAGAGAGCCACTTGCGGGCCCACTGCTCTTGAGCACAAACATGCAGGGGCCAAGACTTTCCTCGGATCTGTGAGGAACATGTCCAGCTGCTGGCATTCCGTTATGCTAAACAAAGCTGCGCTGTGCTGACTCCTGGCTCGCCTCATGGCTCTGAGCACAAATGAGCCGCCGCAGTGCCTGCTACATTCCTTTCTCTAGTCAGGATGGTGTATCATTTCTAAACGTGGGGGCGGCATATCCCCACGCGTGATGCATCATGCCGGCCTATCGGGGAAAGGAGCGGATTGTTCCTTCCGTGCTGCTTTCTTGTGCTGTGTGCTCTGTACTCCCTCAGGCAGACCGCCGGGTCAAGTGTGTGCACATTGCGTTCCCCCCTCCCCTCACGTGCTAGGCACCGCTCTTGAAGCAATGGCTGGACAGGGATGCGGGCCACATCCGGGTGTTGGAAAGAAATAACCAGCAGGCAGCCGCCTGGCTCCATGGCCTTCTCCTGCTCGAGGCCCCCAACCGGCGCCAGGAGACGGCCCCCGCGTTCGTGCCAGGAGCGAGTAAGTTCTGTTTCACCTCTGAACCCATTTCTTCTCTCCTCCCATTCGCTCGTGTGGAGCCACGGGGAGCGCACTAGTGTAACGTCCAAGATGTGTGGCTGGGCACCATTCAGACTTGCTGCACCCATTTCTGGTGGCCTGGCTGTATGGCATTCTCGCAATGCGGTACCCTTTTGGGAACACTGTTCTGTGGCCAGCTAGGAAAGCAAGCTCTGCGAATGCACTGGTCCCGAGGACCTGGCCATGTGCAGGGCGCAGCTAAAGTGGCCCTAGTAAAGCCCCCTTCTGTGATGGGCACAAGCAACACGTCTGATCGCTTGTTCCCTATCATACATCCAGCCTTGCCAGGCTGTCCAGCCTCGTACTACTGATCTGCACTTGGTAGGCCTTGCCCACGAAACGCGGATTCTTGGTCACAGATAAGTTTATAAGCAGCAGTGCTGTGGCTGTCCCCACCTGAGCAGCAATGTTCCCATCTAGGGCGCTATTTCCTTGACGCCAACCATAAGCCTTTATTCCAAGGGCACTGATGGATGCAAGTGCCCTCGCTATGCAGGCCGGGCTCCCCGCATCCACCTGCCAGCCTCCACTGCAACCAGGAAGAGGCACTGCGCGCCAGTCGCTGTCCCCCAGGTACGCATGGAATTCTCCCCCTGGAGGGACATTGAACTGTACTGTTGAAGAGGGGCTGGAGGCTGAAGAGCCCCTAGAGTGGCTGACTAGCCTACAGCCCCGGGCCAGTTCTGCTAAATGCATGGAACAACGAGGCCGCTGTGCAAACTACCCCAGGGGTGTGTGCATGCACTCATTTCCTGAATAATACGGACCTCCTAGTAGCGATTGAACAGGCCAACCAGCTGCTCAAGCGATCCTCCATTTACCCCTATTGTGCACGAATGTTCCGTTGCCAGCGAATTGGCAGGGAAGACTGTGCTCGAGAAGGGTCCTTTTCAACACACACAAATCTTTTTAGAAACTTCCGTATTCTGATGTAAGTTTTAAGAGAAATTTTAGACAAACTTGTTACATATGGAGGGAAATGAAAAAAACTGTGGCATGACATTATCTGTCCAACTTGCCTAATTGGCCGACGAAATTAAGCCTTTAAGACAAGAAAATAAAACCAGTAGTGTCAGAGCCAGCAGCCTTCCACACACTGTTCTATACGTTTCACTACGTCCTTACTCCCGGCAGTGGCACTAGTTGTTCAGCAGTAGCGTGGCACAGCTAGTGAGGTCATTTGTTTTCATGGGCTTCCTTATAGAGGTTCTAGATGGTCTCTAGTCTGTACTTCCGGCTTGATTGGGAGGTCTGGTATTCATGAAAGGGAGCAACATGTTCAGCAGTGAACAAGCCAGGATACACGCGTCGCGCAGCAAAGCCAACATCCTTTGCATCACACGGGGGGGGGGATTTACCCAGGGGGCAGGCGTCATCTCAGGTGGCTTGGTTGATGCCTCGGAATGCCGGCAGCAGGGCCCCTTTTGAGAAGCACCTTTAACGGCTGAGCCCTTGTAAGGGCCTCAGTTGGCTTGGCTGCTTTCGCCTCTTCCGCTGCTGGTTTGTACGCTTGCGCAATAAGTCGGCCTGTTGCGCCATCCATCCAGCTGCTGTCTTTGCCTAGAACAGCTTGATTCAGTCTACGGTGTTTTTGTTTTCTGAACAAGGAGGAAGGAATTAGGCTCTTCTATATTGCTGCAACCATACGGCAGCGGAGTGAAATAACCACTTCGTCAGCGTGTGGCACTTGCTTGCGTAGTAGAAAAAGCAAACTGTTGAATGACAGTACGGAGAAGCTGCTAGTCCTCCAGGTAGGTTTACCAACAAAACGGAGTCGAATGCGGCGACTGCTTACGCTGGAAGAGGTAGCCGACGGTCTGCCTGCAATTATTTTTTCCTCGGACTTCCCCCTTTGGCAACTGGAGAACGTATAGGTTTTTTTAGTGAGCTCTATCCTTATCCTAGGCGACCCTTTTTGACGCTGAGACACTTGGTAGTCGCTAGCTCAGTCCGCTTGATCAGCGTGCGTATTGTCTTTACTTGTTTGAGCTGCACTGCAGCATTCTTAGGATATTTAAGGTTTACTGGCCCTTCATTTCTATCCAGCATTGATATTTTTAGGACTTCGCCGCAGCTTCTACAGTTGGAGCAGCGATATTTTCTCTCCTTCCCGCCCTTTTCGTCTTCTTTTCTCTGCTTGCAAGATGGCATTGAATCATAATCGCGGCACATTTTACAGCAACAGAAAAGGTACCTCAGTGCAGTGGTTTGCGTAGTGCAGTTGAAGTGAAATTGGCAGAAAAATTGCGGTTCCTTGAGTTTCCCTACGCCGCAACATGTTTAACGGGAGGAGTTTAAAATGCCGAGGCTAAGGGGGCAGACACTGCTAGCACGCAGCACCGGCTGAATGGTAGCCTCGTCGCATTGCACTGTATTGTGCGTTTGCACCTTTGGGTGTTTCAGGGTTGGACCAGGAGGCTTCGGCCCTGCTGTCCAAAGTCCTGGACAAGACGGCGACGGTCGTCCACCCTGAAACTCGGCCGGCACCTGACACGCTCCAAGGACAGAGGTAATCTGCGCTACTCGCAACTTCTGTTCCGATGCCTTCATCTGTAAGGCTGAACAAATAGAGATTTCTGCTTTTGAGCCCCAGTGAATAATGACTGATTTAATCGGAGCGAATATTCTAGACGTTTGAAAACAGTGCGGAAGACGGGACTGAGCAAGTAATAGACGATGGTGCTGGCCGGTTTATCAGGATGCAAAAAATGCACTGATGATTACTATACTTTTAATGCGGAATTCGGGCACAGCGCGAGCTGCAGTCTTCTCGGTCACGGCTGCGTGTCAGAAAGTGATCGCGTCAGCTATTAATTACCTAGCTTACTACCCTTGTTTGTTCTTTATTTACGGTGTTTGCCATTATGTTCATTTTTTGTGCTGTCAGTTTTATTACCCACTTTGTATTGTTCAAACACGATTCTCGGCCTTTTCGCTCAGACCAAGAAGAGGCACTCTGTTCCGGCCAGGCTGTTTCTTGGCCGGGACTTAGTTTTTGTCACAGAAAACTGGTGCAGCACTTAGCCGCAGCACAGGCAGCGACCTGTTGAGCACTAGCACGGTCCACATTGACCCCGGCCCGCTCTGCGGTGAAAAACTCGACGACTGAGTACTGTGCACCACCACCCAAGGTGCACTGCTCTTGCCCTGGCCGACTCGACCGCCGCCACTATTGCCAAAGGAATAGATGCTGTTATCGGCCCTCGCGGACTCGACACCTTGCAGTATGAAGGCGGCATGTGCTTCTGCCTCGTCGTTGCCTCAGCAGCTGCAGCCAAGAAGTTGAACGCTGCTGGATTTGTCACCCTCAGCGGCACGAAGACGCCAGTACAGTGTGTCGGACCGCAGGTAGTAGTGGTCACTGTGCTGCGGCTCAAGCCTTTTATTGGATAAGCCGACCTTGGAGCCGCACTCCACTACCCCACATTCAAGGGATTCTCTTTCATCACGACCGACCACCGCGTCGGGAAGGCGGAAATGTGAAAGCCTATCCCGAACTTTCTTGAAGTCTGTGGTGTTCAAGTCCAGTGCGAGTACCGTGGCCTTAAGCGCATGTGTGCCATTGCTACCAGCTCGGCCACAACGGCAACGACTGCAAGACCCCGTCGTGCTTGCGCTGCCAGAACTTGCGACACGAGGAGCAGCAGTGCGACGCAGGGTGCAGGCGATGCGGGGGAAACCACGCCACCGCCCCATGTTTGCGACCATGCTCGTTTGCTGATGCCTCTCTTCCCGCAGTCCTTCATTGTACCACGCGGCAATCAGCCACCGGCCCAGAATACAACGCACCCCCAGCACGGCCAAGGAGCAGCCCACTTGGCCAGCAGACGGCAGCCCTGTGTTGAGGCACAGGCCTGGGAAGCAAGGTGGGTATCGCTGGCCCCTTTTCCCACAGCAACTTGTGCTGAATCCTGACCACTTGAGAGCACTGGTTGGTACATCCAGTGTCACGAGCAGACAACTCGAATTGTAAAATTGAATTTTCTCTGCTCCCTCTCGAAGCAGTGTTTTGGCTGTTCCCCCAGTGCTTGAATTGTGGCCGAGTGCTCTCCTGTGTTCTGTCCCACATCGCGTGCCAGCCTGCCTCGCCGAAACTAGTAATATCCTTTTTGCGAGATAGTTGTTTGGCCTATTGCAGCCACTGTCATTGCGAATCGGCTCGGCGTGCACCTGCTTTACTGTACGCTGTGTTTCTTGTACTGGAGCCGAGTACACGTTGCGAGATCGGCTCTCCTTTCTTGTTTGCTGGGCTGGGCATTTCTTTCCACGTCCAATGTGCAGCTCAAAATGTTGCAAACTCTGCGTTGCAACACGGAGTTTCAGCAGGGGCAACTAGGGCAAAGGGTTTACGGTGGTTGTGGTGGTGGTTGTTGTGTAGTATCAGCCGGGGTTAGCCTGGCTGGATATGCTGGCAACTCCGCTGAAGCTTCTCCTAATTAGTCAATGTTGGGGTCCTTTCACCATGACTTTGCCAGTTCCGTCTCCTGAAGGAAGCCTAGAAGGCGCGACACGTCTCTGCGCAGCATCCAATGTCCCCTCAGGAAGACAATGTGGTCCAGAGTGTTGTGAGGAGCTGCCAAATTTCAAATCGCTGAGAGCATTGCAATCCATTCGAAATCATGCTCTGGACAACACATTACATAGTGAACATCCCCTACCACTACACACGACGAACACCGAGGCGATCGCACGAGGCCCACATTGAATAGCCATGCTGTGGTCTTCGCTGAGCCCGTTCGGATGCGGTACAGCAATGTTCCTGCCGATTTCGTAAGTCCCTTTGTGACGCAAGGCTGATGATAGGGATCTCCAAGAAACCTGAAATGTCCGACGACTGTTCGCCTGAATTCGTTCCAGTGATCGGCCGAATTTACAGTCGGTACAAATTGCAGCGCATTCCGTGCTGTCTGATCAGCGGTCTCATTGCCCTTGACGCGACAAGCGGTTCTTTGGCACAGTGGCTCTCCCAAAGAACTGCCGCTCAAC